>NC_061499.1:17160974-17464383 GCF_022539355.2 Hippoglossus stenolepis | reverse complement strand
CTAAATAACATCTATGGAATGCAACAGAAAGAATGCTATGTGACCTTTTTTACACGAAACATTACAAAGTTACATTTAATGTGAAACCAATAATTTTTCTAAAGGATTTATGTTTCTCAGGTTCCAGCTTCTGTTTATACGAGTCATCTGAAAAAGACGCATTTTTTTCACCTATTTTTGACACATAAATCATTTGAATTAACGATGAGCAGATTAAAGACAGGGTTAGTAATAATGGAAATGTTAACTTCTGACAATCGTCTCTGCGGCTGAAGATTCCGGTCGTGCACAGGTTGGTTAGGGACAGACAGGTGCGCCAGCCAATCATTTCATTTTGTCCAAATGAAATGATTGGTTGTGTTTATTACAGTCCTGTGAGGGCACAGACACAGGACGGTTTTGGTTCTGGCTATCAGGACCGGAAAAGTGTTTCAGAAACAAATTACTTACTTTAGCTGATAATTAAAAGGTTCAGTGTGTAACATTATCTAATGGTGACGTTGCAGTTGTGAACCAGGCTGCTCATCTACTTTTTAATTCTCAGCACTACAATAAGTGCAAAGCTAAAATCTATAATAATAATTTAGTGCTCTGCTATTTTATGAAATAATTTGGACTTGAAGAAAGTAAACTATGATTGTGACCCCTCTTTACATCTTCAGCAGGTGCCAATGGGCTCGCAGCTGCCACAGCCAGGATTCAGTCGGTCTAGAAATATTGACAGACTGACTCCCCCTCTGTTGTTTTAGTCTTTTAAGGGATTGATTGATAGATAGAGCATGATGGCAGCCTGACCAAACTCAAATATTTGAAGTAATAATGTAAAGCTATTAGTGATGCACAAGATTTATAGACAAATAAAAGTTCTGGCTAGAGAAACCAACTCTTCAATAAGTTCACAGAAGGTGTGACGAGGGCACAGGAAGTCTCCAGACCTCTCTGTGAAGATGACTGAGCAGTTCAATAGAAACCTGATAGGAACAATAAGAAATAACACAAACGTTCCGGGAGATTAGAGACCGTAGCAGCTCCGGCACAATGCGATAAAGTACAGCAGTATTAACAGAATTAGGGAGTGTTGAGATTAAGCTTCATTCTCGCCACATGATGCATGGAAAATAAAAAAAGATAACAAAACAGAGGAGGAAGTAACCTGCTGCTCGTCAGCCCTGCCCAACCCGCTTCAGTTTCTCTCAGTGACAAAAGGGAGACTGGGAGTGGTTTGATCGTGGCAGGTTTGCCCGGGCTTACTCATTCTGCCTCGTCAGTCCCGTCCGAGCAAGCAGACAGCTGACTGAATAAACAGGGAGGAGAGGCCGCTCTGCATGACTGGAGGGAGGGAGTGGGCGAGGGAGGGGGGGGGAGAAACAGAGACTGTTCTGGCACTGCAGAGCTGGAATAGTCAGACAGAGAGAAACGCTGGAAATCAAGTGTGAAAAAGTGAAAAAGCAGGAAAACAGAGAGAATACAAGTGTATGTGAGGAGTAGGTAGAACAAATAGTATTAGTCAGAGCGTCATCTGGCAAAGTAGGGAGGGGGTTTCCGGGAAATAAGAAGAATCGTTTTTTAAATCACTTTTTGATAACTTTAAATTTAGAATACGTGATACTAACCAGGCCTCTACTCTTCTTGTTCTTAGACAGGACGATAGCCAGGATGCCAACAATGATTCCCTGCAGACACAAGACAGATGTTCAGTTTGCAGCTGCTACGTCTATAACAATAAAGGGAGGACAGAGATCAGGCAAAAAACATCTAAGGTTTTTGAAACTCTAAGATCTCACATCGTACACTTCTCATCTGGTCTCCATACAGGAGAGGCAGCAACACAAGTCAGCATCACAGCTGTGTGTGTCATTGCACGAGTTTCAAATATGTGTTTAAGCACCACTGTGTGTGTGTGTGTGTGTGTGTGTGTGTGTGTGTGTGTGTGTGGGCGTCTGTGTTTTGAAAGTTGTTTTTGTCAGACCTGACAAAGTCTTCATGAATCGACCTTTTACTTTTACAAGCAGGTCAGATTTGTGAGTTGTGTCAAAGTGTTTTTCATTCTTTGCTCATAAAGTTTAAAACTACAACCTTCACTCAGGAGCAAAAACCATCCTAAACTTAAAAGAAATAATAATTCAAGATTTATCACGGTAATTATCAATATTGACTGATTTGAAATTGTTTATCTTGATAAATTGTTTGGCCATATTGCCCAGCTCTAATATATGCATTCAAATTCAAGGGCAATCAGGGAGCAGATACCTTGGCCAGGCCACTGTTTCTCTATTTTACAGCTCCAAACTGTAATGTCTTCTTCCTTGTGTCATTCCCTTCCCCCTCCAAAAAATATAATAGAACTCAGTTATGTAGTTTTTCAGTAATACTGCTAACTATCTAACTAACAAACTCTGATGAAAGCATAATGCCTCTTTGGGGGGTGCAAATAGACGAGGGATGTGGCATTACAAGTAACCCTGATTATAAGAAGGCTCCCGTGATCTGCTTGAGTGAGATTCTAAATGATTTTTAGATTAAACACTGCCCTACTTGGTTTTTAAGGAGCCACATGGAGTTTATTTAACACACAGGCTGATGCTACTTTTACCAAATGTATTTTCCCAACAGCTAAAGAGAGGCTTTTATGGCATTAAGCCAAAATAGCTCTTTGTTTTAATATTGATTTTTTTCCTTTTTCTACAGCACTTAATGATCATTTCTAGTTCTTGTGGCGTTTACTCAGTGGGCAGCCACAGACATGGTGGACAGCTCAGTGCGAGGTGTCCCATCTCCAATGACTCACCACCAGGCCGGAGGTGAGAGCCACCACGTTGGAGATGGCGTACTCCATGGCCCCGGCCTGCTTGTGGAGGCTGACGTGTCGGAGCACCACGCCGTGCACCAGCGCTCCCAGCAGGAAGTTCACGTGACCGATGAGGACCATGCACAGACCCATCTTCATCAGGGCCTTCGGTTCCTCCGGCCTGGAACAACACAATCCTGATGAGGGAGGGGAGGAGGGAGGAGGAGGAGGTTAGTGCTGCAGGAGGTAAAGCAATAGAGAGTTGCAGTTCATGTTCACCATGTGGTATGGATCAGAGACACAGAAGTCAAAAGCCACTGCAGAGATGTCACCTGCATTAATGATTAGCTGCTGAGCACATAACTACAGAACAAGCTGTGACACACTGGAACTGCCACAAAACTACACTACATGAAAAATCAAACTGTCTTTGCCACTCCTAAAACTACCTGAAATTAAAATCGTACCAAATATTCAAGAGACACTTTCTGTTTGTGTCAAAGTATGTCGAGGAGCAAAAAGGATAATAAGGTTAAATTTCACTTTTCCTTTTCTAAACGTGCCGAGACATTTCAAAGACAAAATCTGCTGTCGAACTAAAGCCCAAGTTTTACAGACACATAGAAACCTGGCGTAAAATCTGTTACGTGAAAAACAACAAACTTGTGTCTGTAGCTGTGACATCGAGTAACTGCAGCATTACATAAAGAATTTGAGCTGTTTGTTGAATGTGGTTGTACAACAGGGAAAGTTGCTGTTACAAAGAGGAAAGTTAAAAGATAGACACCAGTGAGAGTAATAAGTAAACATGTGATACAACTGCAACGAGATATAAGAATATATAAATGAAATTGAAATAATATAAGAGCGTAAACTGAAGATTCAAAGTGAAACATATTGCACAGGAGCCATTGAATTGTCCTGACAAAAGTATTGCAAAGTTAAAGGAGTTCATATACATATATACATACACGTGCGTGCGTGTGTGGGTCACATCCCTGCATGCATTGGGACAACCCACGTGCACAGGTGACAATTAGCAGTTCACATTAACACTGCTCAGCCTCGCACACTTTCAACATGTAGGCCAAAGGCTGAGGACACACCCAGAGGATCAATGTGAAACATCAGGATATTAAGTAAATAATGACTTTGATACACGTTTTCACAACTACTCACCTCCACACACACACACATTTAAATTCACATCTATTACCTGCAGCGGCCATATCTGTGTCAGCTCACCATCCGATTAAAGTGATCAGAGAGTTGACTTCACTCAGAGAGATCTGCTCCTCTCTCCAAACATTGTGACACAACAGTCACACAACAGGAAACACACACAACAACACCTCTGCTTTCACAATAAAACCTCGTCTGATCTCCCAGCCTGTCGTGTGGCAATATCGATTTATCAGAAAGATAAATAAAGATTAATAACCCATCCTCAACAAATCAAGACATATAGTTTTTATATGACGGTTTGATATATAAGTGAGTAGTGTATGATACTATATTTGTTTGAACACATACATTCAAGAGTTGCAAATTAAAGTTTAGGAAACAATAGTCAATCGCAACCGTTTTAAATCTCACTGTATATATTTTTTCTTACAACAACTCCAGTGGTAAATATTCATCTTTACCGGGTGGAGCGTCTAATGCTTTTATTTTGAAAAGTTGCCAATCACCCATCGTTGATTCAATTTCGAAAACCTTGATGACGTGCTGGGTTTGTTTGTGTGACAGAAAAAAATACGGAAATAATTCATACAATGATATACTGGAAAACATCTAAAAGAATTTACGTATAAAGGTGTTTCTTGTCATTACTATTATTATTATTATTATTATTATTATTATTATTATTAGTAGTAGTAGTAGTAGTAGTAGCCTGGGGAAACATGACAGATGTGTTTTTTAAATATCTGATGCACTGATCATACATTTTGCACAATTGACATATTTACTGAAACATTACAATAGGCAACATATACATTAAGCTATAATGTGATTTCAGAGGTAGCCAGCTATTCCAATCTCACCTAACTTACTATAAAGTTACTAATCACAGGATCTATAGTTAATTCATACTGTGGTAATTCAACATGGTGAGCAATCACAAAAGAACTCAACAATGTAAATGGGATCATTGAATGGATCGTGTTTGCTGGAACCTTCAGAACATGATTATGTAGTAGGCCTTTAGCGCCACCAGGTGGAGAATTGGCGCCTTTACAGGAGGAGAGAGCGGATCTTCTTTCTCAATAACGAGCGTTTACTGTGATTTATGGGAAAAACTTTATTCTCAGTGGTTTGACATTATTTCCAGCGAATACAAAAAACAAATGGTTTCAGTTTTTTTCAAAGATATATTGACAATGGTTACAAATACATGAGTCTCCTTTTATTTTAATGATCAATAACATTTATTTCACAGAAAATAATTCTGAAAGAATAAAATATTGTGGTAAAATAGATACATTCAAATAGAAATTATATTAAACTTTTAAATAACCTTAAGGGATATTTTCACAGATGTTCACCTCACATCTGTCTTAAAACAATGCACACATACCCAAATGTTCCTTAAAAGAATATACTGTAATTATTCCTCTCATCCATGACGTCCATGTAGAGATCATTTCCTAATGTAAAGACAATGTGGGACAAGATCCATCGTCCTTGTCCTGGGAAAAAAATACGATCAACTGAGGTTTCTGTTTCTGAGTTGGACAAACCAAGTAGAAATCCTCAGTCATTTGAATCTCATAGGGAGGGACCTCTACACACCCAATATGGACAGGAGGAAGAACTATGTGCACAAAGACATGTGAGTATTGTAGTAAGTCTGACGTGAAAAAAAAGCAAACCTATTCTTTAATGGAGAAAAAATTACCCGATATTTATTCAAACTGAGGCATATTAAGACATTTAGTTTTTCTACTGGCTCTCCAGGATGGTAGAGAGGACTAGCAGCCATCACAGCTCAGCCCAGGGTGGATCTTTCTTGATGGAGTGCGGGCGCTGCCTCGATGTTTGAGAGTCACCATCCGGAACGCAATCAGATATAGAATCTCACAGATGTTAAGCACCACACACACAACAGACGCCCCCACCATGAAGTAGGTGAAAACGGTCTTCTCTGTGGGTCGGGCGATGTAGCAGTCAACCAAATTGGGACAGGGACTGACATCACACTGGACCTTCCTGGGCAGCTTGAAGCTGTCGTAGATGTAGTGGAGCACGTACAGAAACAAGACCTCAAAGGTGGTTTTGATAAACAGGCTCATCAGATACGTCCACCAGAGGCCGCCGTGCTTTTGGCCCGTGTTGTCGTACAGCCGGGTGTGCTCCCCGTGCTTGGCCTGGTACTTACGCTCACGCTCTTCTCGGTAGGCCACGTGTAGCACCACCATGAATGAGGGGCAGGTGACAAAGATGAGCTGGAGGGCCCACAGGCGGATGTGAGAGATGGGGAAGAAGTAATCATAGCAGATGTTGGTGCAACCCGGCTGGCGGGTGTTGCAGTCAAACTGTCCCTGGTCGTCGGCCCAGACACGCTCAGCGGCCACCACGTAGACCATCACCCGGAAGACGAAGACCACTGACAACCAGATGCGCCCGAAGGCAGTGGAGTACTTGTTGACTCCACTAAGAAGACCCTGGAGAAACTTCCAATCCATGTTCTTTTGACCTGTGACTGTTTAGATCTCTGTCTTTACTAACTATATTAACTGCAGAGCTGTGGAAAAATAAAAAAGACAAAGACAAACTTAGTAAAACAATACAAAAAAAACATATAAAAATCGTTTAAATTCTGCACAATATTCTATAATCTGTTCTAGATATTTCACAGTATTTTTTCAATGTGTGATCGGAAATTTTGTTGATACTCCAAAATCTCAATAATCTTCGTCTCACAGTTAAAAATGTTAATAAATCTGGTATTTTAAAGAAAGATACTTAAGAGAAAATACTTGCTTGTTCATAGAAATAGAAATACTTAGTTTCAGCCTCTTCCCACGTCTTTGGGAAAGTTTAGGCTAAAGTGCGTATGTAGGTTTTTTTTCAATGCTTCGTACACTGGTTCCCATTAATGACAGTAATCAACACCCAAATTCTTCTCCTGGATCTTCTTTGACTGAGCTAAAATATTCATTCACAAGACATCACAAAAATGTCTTTGCCTACCTTAAGAAGTGTGGTTTTCCCCTCAGTCCATGATGTCCCGTCTTGGAAGCAGACTTACTGTAGGAACACGTTCCACAGGGAACTTCTCTCCTACAGTGGTTCTCCAATATTGACTGGGTTGAAGAATGAAATCTTGACCATAATCTGGAGGTGTGGCCAGTTTCGGCTTCGACCCTGATTTTCCCGTTAAAACGCCAGCCTCTTATGATTAATGTTTTTTTAATGTTTCTTGCCAACAATTTATCGCTGAACTGACACTGAGGTGAGCCGAGGATTTCAGGAAGCATTGATGTTAAACTCATTTCTAATATGTCACCTACGTGGTGGTCAGTGCTATGACCAGACAAGGAATTCAGTGACTGAGCGGCAGTTAGTGGAAATAATAAAGGGGATATGATGATAATAATATGAGAAGAAACTTATAGCAGTTTTATTAAAAATGTTACAAAGTGCTTAACAAGAAGTAGGACTACCAAAATATTAAAAGCAGACAAGGCAGATATGGCACAATGCATAACAAGTAAACCAGAGTACGCCTCAGATGTTTGTCTGCTCTGCTCACCACGTTTCTTCACAGGTGACTTCGTATCAGTTCCATTAGGCGATTGCGATGTGGAGATATGCCTCTTTGTCGCCTTTGACTAATCAGGATTAAACAGGGCCACCACCTAACATTTGTTTGAGCAAGCACCTCCATTAAGAAACACCAGAGATATGGGGAGCCTTTTTGTTCGCAGAATCAGATAATCACACATTCATTTTATCAGGTAAGAATGTACAAGAGGCACTGCCTTATTAGTACACGCTGCTTCATGATACTGACCTTTACAAATCTGCTCTCGGTCTGCTGTTCTGAGGAACGCAGGATGGTTAATTGGTCTGGAACTCAGTCTAGGAGTGGTGGTTTTATCAACTTCAACGTCAATAATGCTACTCCCATCATGAAACACACGTTGATCATTCTGTACCCAAGTCAGTTTGATACGTCACGTTGTGGTTTTTCCGATTATTGAACACGTTTTAATACAGACTCTGAATCTGTAGTCATCATTTTACTCCATAGTAATGCACCTATATTTTTATCTACCTTGCATATAGTGAAGAAATATAAAAATTATAATTATGATACACAAGTCAGTTCAGTTTGATACACACAACTTTTTTAAAAAGGAATAAAGAAGAAAGGGCAAAAGCAAATTTCACATGATGCTCATTTATTTTAGAAAACATTACAGGCATCTAGATGTCTTCATTTCTGGGCTTAGTTCATGACATTGTGTTTGCTCTTACATACATATATATATATATATATATATATTTATATACCTCACTTCAAGGTTATGTTAATGTTCACACTGCAAGTCCAGCAAATTTATTTTGTGGCCATGGTAGAAACAGATAATAAAATATTATAATCATATAAATAGACAAAATAATCACGTCTAATATGTATCAGTCATTTCAGATCACAAGCTTATAAAAAGTATGATATATATATATATATATTTAGCTCAACCATATTACAGGATGAAAACATTTTGTATCTTTAAAAACTGTTACCAAAAAATTGACCTTTGTAAACAACAATTCCTTAAAACTGCCTTTAATTTTAGCCAACATTTTAGCCAACAGTACAAAATCAATTTTTCTTTGGATTTTATTTTGTTCTCTTAAGCCAAACTCGGACACGGATGTTGCTCAGGACACTGCGTTGCTGTACGCTGGAGATGAACTCTCTTTGCCAACTTCTCCATTGCCCTTCTCCACCATCTTCGGCTTCTCCAGGTACGCCGAGTTCTCCCGTCCTGTCAGAGGAGTTTTGACCATCATGAAGGAGTTTTGTCTAGCGGATTGCTGGCCTCCTCCGCAACATTCCCAGAACCTCTTCCCGGACAGGTAGATGATCTCGCAGAAATTGAGGAAGATGCACACAAAGCTGGTCACCACCATGAAGACAGTGAATATCTTCTTCTCCGTGGGCCTGGAAAAGACATGGTCAAAGGGAAGAGATAGTATTGCATTAACATTCAGTCTTATAAAGAAATTTGGGCCAAGTCCAGCCATTTAAATTCCAGGATCTTTATGATTTAGAATTTCAGAGGTTCTCTTACCTGGCGATGTAGCAGTCCACCATATTCGGACATGGATCTTCATTGCATTTGACCAGTGGAGGGAAGAAAGTGGCCTCGTAGATGTAGAAGAGCAAGAAGACAAACACTGCATCCACTGTGATCTTGAATAGCAGGCTGCAGAAGTAGGTCCACCAGAGACCCCCGCGTTTCTTGCCCGTGTTATTGTACAGAGGGGTGACGTCTTCCCCGTGCTTCAGCCGGTGTTTGCGCTCACGGTCATCCCTGTATGCCACATGGAGAGTCACCAGGAGGGACGGGCAGGTGACGAAGATCAACTGGAGAGCCCAGAGGCGAGTGTAGCCGATGGGGAAGTAGTGGTCATAGCAGACGTTGTGGCAACCGGGCTGGCGAGTGTTGCAGTCAAAGTCCTTCTGCTCGTCGCCCCAAACCTTCTCGCAAGCCACAAGGAAAACCATAAGCCTGAAGATGAAAACGATAGCGAGCCAGATGCGACCGAAAGCTGTTGAGTACTTGTTCACCCCGCTGAGGAGGCCCTCGAGGAAGGCCCAGTTCATGGTGTCTCTCTCAGATATAGGGCTGGACCCCCACAAAGAAAAAAAAAAGCACTAAAACACTCGGCTGAGTGCTTGAACACAGAATTCTTGGACTCCCTGAACTGAGCAAAGGCTTCTAAATGTAGCACTTAATACTGCTGCCTCCTTGTCACAGTTGAAGGGGAGGGAGGTATATTGAACAAAGCAAACATAGACGCATTCTTCAGCTACAGTCACTGCTGCAGGTGGTGATAGTCAACACCTTGACTAACAGGATGGAGAGATTGTTAGACATGAATTCACACAGGAGTCCAGTGCAAAGATTACAAATAAAAACAACTTCCAGTAAACTTTACAAGCGACTACTTCAGCCAGTATTTCCAGGTTCTTACGCTAAGCAAAGCTAGCAGTCTATAGTTGCATGGTAGTTTGGCACCGTAAGCAGCGAATGGGTGAACTGGACAACGTAGTCAACAACATGGTCAAACATAAAAGCTCCAGCTTGCACAGCTGCACCTGCAGCTTGATGCCACTTGTGTCCATGCAATCTCCAGACTATACAATCCCCACTCGGTGCAGAAGAGAATCTGTGTTGTAATGCCTCCATCTGCAGCCTCAAACAGCTGGTTACGATGAAACTCTTTGTGGACTGTCCAGCACTCAGCCGGGAGTCCCAGACGATGAATATATAAAATCTGCTCCAGCCAGAATCCAGTAATCCTTTGGGTTTGGGCTAGACTGTATAATATGATTAGGATATTGTCCGTGTGAAGCTGGCAATCAAATCTAAGTGTATTATATTACAATGGGTATTCACTCTATCCACGCTGGACAGCTGAAGGCCCCCGGCACAACGCAGGCATCCATTTTAAAAGCTTCTCTGAGCGAAAGGCCCAAGGTCTCCGCCAGGACCCCGAGAGCCACATCTGGAAATGTTGCCGGGTTTTGTGGACTGACCAAATATCTGACATGACGGAAGCACAGAGCTGCAAACACAGGGGAGCTCTGCAGTTTGAACCCACCTGTTAAAAAGTGGATGCATGTTGATGCCAGTGAAGACCTCAGCGGCTCAGAGGGCCACACCAAAATAATTCCATTTAAAATGTAAGGACGAGTAATCTTGGTTAACAATAATATCAATAAGCTTGACATCAGAGTAACTTCTTCAACAGATACTTGCAAATGAGACTGGCAGCTCTATCTGTATACAGACCACACATCAGGGGGTCTACAACCTTTTCCCTTTGAGAGGGACTTTGAAAAACTGAAAGCGGCAGAGACGTGTTCATGTTATTATCTCGGCCACGGAGGTGATGCTTTCATTGCTGTTTCTCTGTTAGCAGGATTACGCAAACACTACCAAACTGATTTTCTTGAAAACTATGTGGAAAGATGTGATGTGGGCCAAAGAAGAATTCACTAACCTTTGGAGCAGATATGATTAAAGGGGCGGACCCAGGATTGTTTTTTTTCACTTTCTTTAAAAAGATGGGATAGGATGTTAACCGTGGCTAGTTATGCACGCTCTGAGTGGCCTTCTAGTTATTATCATTAAGTCATTGTATTAATTGATTGTTTTTATCCTATTATTTTATCCTCTTCAATAAATGTTTGTATCTGCATACAGACCACACACCACGGGCCTCCAAGCTCTTTTCCTCAGAGCTACTTTGAAAAATGACTTGTGTTATTGGCTACATTCTTCAACCCAAACCAGCTGAATGAGCTCATTTTTGTGTTACCAGGTATTAATATCCAAAACTCAGAATCACATCAGTGTCAATTATTGTGTTAGGATTGGGAGTTATAACCCAATCAAACCTGAACACACATATATTGTTGGACTCATTGTGAGTTATAATTCTATCCATTACAAATAGACGGCCATAACTCCACTTAGAAATAGAAACAAAATTTAAACTAATTTGTATTCAAGAACTTGCCTGGAATTCCTCAAGTTTGAATTTTGAATTTCGTATAAGTAATATAATGATATTTTTCAGTACATCTGCTGGTATGCAGCAAACAGAAATGTAGTATAGCTAATTAGGCATACTTGATTTTCCAAAAGTTAAACAAACTACAAATGTTGAACCCACTGTGTAACTTACTTCTAATTGATTTATTGTTTTATCTCGAACTGTTCTTACAGGGTGAAGACTTTGAGGTTTTACATTAAAACAGCGCCGACACAAACAAGAGAGTAGTGTTATCTACTTTGACTGACAGCTGTTAAACCAATAGTGATGTGGTGTTGGAATAGGGGGTGGGACGTGTGTGTGTGTGTGTGGTTTGACAGGGCCAGATTCCCTGAGCTCGTGTTGTGTAATGTTTGTACTGTGTGTCCTCAGTCTGTACCGTATATGATATGCTCTGCTGTGTGTTGGGGTGGTGGTGTTATATACAGCCTATAGTGGAGCTGCATCAAGTCAGACACATTCAGGGGAATTATTTCCTTTTGCAAAATAAAAGAATTACAAACTCTCAACACAGTTCCACTCAAACTGCATAAACTAAACATATAAGCATTGTTAGTATTTTTGATTTGAAAATATTTGTGTTATAACGACTTTATTCATTCGTATGTCTGTAAACCGGGGTGTTAACGTGTAGATGTGGTATTTTATAGCAGGTACAGTAGAACCGGAAATCATGAAGATAATCGCCGCTGTCTTGACTGGTGTCGGGTGAAGGGTCATAAATTGAGACAGACTCCCCACATCTGCATGTCTATTCCCCCGCTGCATAGCTGGAAGACAACATGACCCTGCGCCGTCCACCCTCTGCCCGTCGCTGAACCGTCAGCTCCGGCCCTTTGTTTTCGGTGGGGTCCGGTGGAGCGACACTTTTCCTCCACACTTCCCACCGCCGTTCCCTCTCCGCCCGCCCGGCCGGCCGCTGCGCTCCCTCCCCGGCGACGCGAGGTAAGAAGCCGAGGGGGCTCCGCGCTGGGACAACCCGCCGCTAGCTGCCGGCTAACTTTGCTAGCCTGCGAGCTAACTCGTTAGCGGCTAGCCGAGTCCCAGCCCCTCCAGCTAAAAGCAGCAGCTGTTTTGCTGACAGTCCCGTTGACCCTTCGAGCGTTGGAACACACCAGCTGATCTGAGATAGTGTCTCGCTGTGTGTGTGTGACCTCTGTGGCTGAAGTTTCACGGGAGTTCATAACCGAGACCAGACACACTCAAGTGTCAAGAAACCAACGCTCACTGCTTCTTTCCTAGATCGTTCAAAATAAAATGTAATCAATTCATGCAACTGACAAAGGATTCATCTATTACTATGTATTATATAGTTTAGTGCCACCTACTGTAAATATAAAGGCTTTATAGTTTATTTAAACCAGGACTCCACCATAAATGTCAAGTATTATGCTTTGTTTCAGTGGTGGATCTAGGATTTTTCTAAACCAGGGGCTACAATTTACACAGAGGGGACAATTATATGTCCAACATCCATGCACGATTCCTGAAGCAGTGAGAGGCACATCAATGTCCTTTCCTGTTTACTGTGTGGTCTATAGTTTCGATTCAAATCCACACATCATTGAATATAATCCAATGAGTACAAATTGTCCCTTGTTCACGCACATACTGTACTTTTTAAAAAAAGGCTCGAAAATGTTTGCATTGATTGATAGAATTGTTTGTATGTGACCAGTTTATTAAAAGTATCATGGAGAGGACAGGGGCACTTCAGGGGCCAATCCGATGGCCCCCCCTAGCCCTGCCCATGGACCGCCCCTGTCACTAACTACCATTAAAGTACAATTCTTCCGAATTAATTGGTGAGACGTGTTACAACATTGCAAAAGCGTGTAAAAATAAATAACACGTTGTCATATTTATCGTTAACATTGTTAGTTCCAGCCGTTTTCAGACATGAACTCCGGAGAATATCCGAGCAATTGGGTCGGATTTTTACGGAAGTAACATATTAACTCCGCTGTGAAGATTAGTTTTTGTTTGCAACACATCGTAACCTGCATCGGCTCTTTTCATCAAAATCTCTGTTCTTTTTCTCATCTTCATCTCTGTCTCCTGTTAGAAACGTCACCGACACACTCACTCGCTCACTTTGAAACTTCGGCAGAATCTCCTGTTGTTTTCTTACATGAGCTCTTTCGGATATTCGTCAAAGTTTTGACAAGTGAGAAAGTCCGGAGCCTTGCACTCAGACATTTGCATTCTCACATACAGCTTCTCCGGAGAATGTCAGGAGATTATCCATCACCACTGACGGGTAGCAGACTTCAATAACTTTACAAAGCATTGAACTACACCTGGGTTCATCACTTTTGAGGGTCCCCTGGAAACATTTGCTTTGTCGTTTTTTGCAATTTGCTGCGCGTTTCTGTATTTGCACGCGTTGTGACTTTTTGCAGCGCATGTGTCCTCAAATTGATGAAGATGTTTTTCTTAATTTGCACGTGTTTTCTCCACTGTGCATGTGCTTTCTTAATTTGCAGTGTGTGGAGCTCTCTCAGCCGCTGTAGAAAACAGCCTATGACTACTGACAGCACAGGGGGCACTTCAGGGGCCAATCAGATTTTGGCTGGGGCCAGTGCTCCCCCCATAGGCCCCACCCCTGAATCCGCCCCTGTACACTTGCATCCTGTCTGCTCTTATAGGAACACAATCAAACACACAGAAAGTTCGTGGTTAATTAGGACAAACTCTGCAACGCTCACACTCAGCCTAGGATAAGGGAATGGCAGATAATGCTTTTATTGTGAACGCTACACTGCAGTACTTCCGCTCTGTGCGTGACTGCTCGTGGTGAAGCTGACTTTATCCAAACAGCAGCTATGGATGTGGAGGCTGGTCTCCGGGGAACCGAGGAGTTGATGCTGTTAGCTTAGCCCGCGTAGCCTGTTAGCGAGTGATCCGCCGCTGTGTGTGGGGGGGTTTTGCCACTATGCTAATGTAGCGGCAGTTTGACCGCAGCACACCGCAGTGAGCCTGTCGTCTCCCTCCGTAGAGAACCGGCCGAGCTCGAACTCTGACGAGGAGCCATGCGACAGTGGTGCGTCCCCGCCGCGACCCCGCGCACCGAGCCACTCCCGGGGCGCCTGTCTGTGTCCCCCCCTCCACCAGGTAAGACCTCAAGTGACGGGACCGGCTCTGATTTACTGCTACAGCCAAATCCAGCCCTGCTCTTTAAATCTGTATCATTTGGATCAGTTGCACAGGAGAGAAAAAACACAAAACTCTTCAGCTCGATCATGTAAACACACAATGTGCATCCTGTGCACAAATCTGGCAACTTTACTCCTGTCCTGCAAAGGCACGTGACAGCCGAGGACTTGAAGCATCCCAGAAATCGTTGTCCCTCCGGGTGAAATCGGGACACATCCCATTTAACAAGATTAACTTTTTTTTTTATGGGCTCAGCTTGTTGGAGCTCACTGCAGCTGTGTGTTTTAGTGGAAGCGTGGCTGAAAATACACCTCTTGCTGGGGTTTGTACAAATGTATTGATGTATTATGTTTTCCCCCTTTTTTCAACCTCGCCTGGTCATATCAAATAGAAAGACTTAAAATGAGTAAAATAGTGTTTATAGAGGTTTATAGTGTATGTGTGTATGTGAGGGTCATCCTCCCTGCAGCCCTGCACAGGTACACAGAGTAAAAGGACAGATGGATGTGACTGGGCTGAGGGGACCTGATGTTAGACTATGTATGCCAGGGTGATCTTACTTTAATTCCACTCTGGACAAATGGAACAAGGTTAGCCCCAAGTGCCTGTGCCAAGTGTTTTGAAAGGGTGCCAACATTTTGAATGACCCAAGGGTTCTTCAGAGGAGAATGCAGTCTCTTTCTTTTTCCTAAGTTGAGTTTTGTAAGTCAGTGAGTCTCGTGTCACCTCAAAGTTATTTGGTCGTAACAAAAGAATACAATATATATATATTTTTTTACAGTTGTGTTAAAGATAAATGAACCACAACAAAGGTAGTGTAGTGTTTGAATTGAGCTTTGCTTGTCTTTTTTTATTTGTGTCTTTATGTCTATTAATAATTCTTTCATCATTTATCAGTTGTTGTGCTGGTTTTGAAGAAGTCTGCATCATATTCTCTAAATTTAAGGTGTATCAAAGATGCAGAGCAGGGATAAATATAGCAGTGTATGTCTTGGTAACACTTTGTGAGGACTTGCTGTTTATCTAGTGAGAAATCCACCCAGCCTTGCTATATTAATAGAGCTGCAGTTGGTTCATATTCACTTACAAAACTGGTCTTGTATTTCCTTCAAAAAGCCACTCTCAGGTTCACTCTGGCAAAATTTACACCCCTCCTAATGTGCGCAGATGCCAGAATGGAGTGCTGCGAGGTGGAGCCACGCTACACAATCGAACAGATCGACCTCCTGCAGCGCCTGCGTCTCTCCGGCATGACCAAACCTCAGATCATCCACGCTTTGGAGTCCCTGGAGAGGCTCGACCCAGACCACCGCCCCTCGCACTGCGACTCTCACCCGGCCCCGTCCAACAACACCCCCACCACAGCCGCTCCGGCCCCGTCCTCGTCGTCATCCTCCTCTTCCTCCTCCTCGCTCTCCCTGGCCTCTGCTACCACGCAGACCTCCGGCCTGGACGGCGCCGCGCTGTCCCCCAGCCACAGCTACGAGGCCTCGCCTCCGCCCCTGTACACTCCCAGTGTGGCGGTACAGCGGTCGTTCAGTTACGACATGATGGGTGAGGAGGAGTGGGACCTGGAGGAGAAGGTGGAGGAGTACATGAGGTGAGAGGAGAAAGAGCAGCACAGTGGTGCTTAATGTTGTCAGAGAGCCAGAGATGAATGAGTGCTGGGTGAGGACGAGTTTAAAAGACCAAAAGAATAGTAGAGACAAAGAGGGACTATTATAACATCAGATAATGACAGCTACTGTCCCCAGAGGTGCAGACTTGTTCTGCAGAATTTCAGTGGAGTTAATTCAGGTCAGGTGTTCAGGGATGGCTGAAAAAAGAGAATCAGTGAATAAGGTTAGTCGGAGCACAGGCTCATGTTTTAACCACAGTGTAATGGTTCTGCTGCCATGACAGGGTTTTACTGCTTTTACAGGAAAGACAGCAACCTGGTGAAAGAAGAGATCAAAACGTTCCTCAACAATCGCAGGATCTCTCAGGCAATCGTAGGCCAAGTTACAGGTACTCCGCTTTCTCTGTTGTTTTTACAGCTTGTTAAACTGATACAGCACATGATGCAAATCATAAAAGTGTAACGTTAGAGATCAGATTTCAGTTTTATTTTGATTCATTCAAGATATAGATTTGATTCTTCAAAAGGAAAGAGGGCACTATTTTCATTTTCTTATTCCAGTTCACTGTCGTGAAACATCCACTGGTGTTTTTCATCCATTGAATAGCAATGTGAAAAATAACTACTTTAACCCAACTGTACGTGATTCAAGACCCTGACTGACCAAAGTGGAAGAATTCAGCTTAATTTTAAAACATTAACTACAGTAGTTTAGAAACATGCTAAGGTCTTCTGCACGTTTGATGATAATCAAATTAAATAGTAATGAACTGGTTGTGTTTTGTGGAAACAAAAGTCTATATGTTGACTTCACATTCAAGAATACTAAAGATACAACTAACAATTTTTTCTTTATTAATTAATCTGCTCATTATTTTTTACAATTAATTGATTTATCACTCAGTCTCTAAAATGTCAGACAACAACCCGTCACAGTTTCCTAAAGTTACACATTAAAATGTTTTGTTTGTTAATCTAACCATGATAACGAGAGAAAGAAAAACAGAAAGTTCTGAAAAACTGTATATATATGTATGTATGTATGTATGTATATATATATATATATATATATATATGTGTGTGTGTGTGTATATATGTGTGTGTGTGTATGTGTTAATATGTATGCAAGATCCAAAATAATGTGAACTCTTGGGTATTACCTGCTTTTCTGCATTAATTGGACATATTATGTGATCTTATCCATAGTAGTTAAGACAAACACAATGAAGATAATATTTCACAAACCTATGTTTTTGTATCTTTAATGAAATACCACATAAATAATGAAAGTTCTGAAAGAAAAAGTAAGTTAATTCTAGGATTCAGTGATTGGTCAAATCTCCCTCAAACAAGCTCTCCACGAAGCAGTGGATCAGACCTGTGCAATGTTCAGGAGGAATTTTGAATTTTTTTCCGACAGAGCTGCTTCAGTTCAGACGTTCTTCTGGTCTGTTCTTGTGTTAAGACCTGTCTGTGGTCACTCCACAGTATTTCGTCAGGTTATTGTACCACTCTCAGAGATTGATGCTCATTTTTTAAAGTTGTTCTGAAGCAGATTTAATTTTGATGTATAGGGTTGTAGTTCTGCTTCATCACTGGATATTTCTATTGTTCCTCAGCTGGTTGACAGGCCCCCCCCCCCCAGGTTGAAAACATAACCTCCTTGGTGGAGGTTGGTATCAGTAATGACATAATAACATAGATGGGCTTGTGCCTCTGCAGCCATGGCTCCACTTATACACAATAAATGCTGCACTTTGCATCAACAAAGGTTTTTTTTCTCTCTGTCCTCCCTGAAAAAGGTTTTGCATCAAATCACATGTCCTTAATTCAAGTATAGACATTGGATTTCATTATCTTAACAAGAGTATTCCGTGGTTGGCTCACAGCCGATCTGTGCAGATGCCGTTGTTGCAGCATGAAATAAATCAATGTCTTAAATGTGTCAAGATAACATGTCCCGCCTCATGCACACAGGCATCAGCCAGAGCTACATCTCCCAGTGGCTGCTGCAGCAAGGCCTGGAAATGAGCGACTCCAAACGCAGAGCTTTCTACCGCTGGTACCTGCTGGAGAGGAATAATCCAGGTGAGATGAGGGTGAGGGTTGTAGAGGGCTAGTGTAGAACATGGGGGCTTTCACAACTATCTTGCTTGGTTCGGACCTAGGGACCTTCAGTCCAAATCCAAATAACAGGTGTGAAAGGTGCCTGGTCGTTGGACCAGAAGAGTTGGTAGTCGGTCTGGATCAAAATGAACCATGGTTTGGTTCATTTGCAGTGTGAAAAAACTGTTTTGGATAGTTCTGACTTTCAGACCAATTTCAGAAAGTTGAGACAGAATTAAACAGTAGAAGAAGAAAAAGTAGCGGAAGCCTTACTGGTCTTGAGTTGCCCAGGCTCCCAGTATTTCTTGCATTCTTTGCCTCCAATGACTTGGACGGTCATTTGGCACATTCGAGCTAAACCTAGTACTGCGCCTGAAGTTGGTGATGCTGGTAGAAAGTAAAATGATATTACAGTGGCAACGGAAATTTACGAAATTAACCATCTGATTCATTTTCAATAGCCGAGTTGGCAACACATGAACTTCAGATGCACATCTGTCTACAAACCAATCAATGTCAAGGATAGGTAGACGCAGCCCATGCAGGTGTTGAAGAGGATGTATGTATGTATGTCATACGTCTCAAAGGTGTTGCCTAAATTGCAATGTGAAACCAAAACCAACCAGATCAAATGTGAAAAATATAAACAAAGACACAATACTTGGTTCAGACTTTCAGATGTTAAAACGCTCTGATTATTGTAGAGCCAATGAGTGAAATATAGACTGTTGCAGGGATGATGGATGTCATTTACAGGAAGACTAATTATGAGAGTGCTGATCTGGGCCTCAAGGTTGAATGCCAGGTGAATGATGGCGGATTATTCTGTAGATATGATAGCATAGGAAGAAAGGCTTGTATTAAAAAGAGATGACATTTGTTGTGTTTGTAAAATGTGAACCACTTGCTTGCTAACCTTCCATCTGCCCCCCTCTTTACCCACCACCCTCTTGCATGGTACACCCACGCCCCTCTAATACCTCAAGCTAACGGCATCCTGGTCCCCGAGGGCTGTGAGGTCAGGGAAGGACATGAGACTGATCTATAATTTCAGAGGAAAGACAAATGATAAAGGTAGTCCTGTCACAGGAGATGCGAATCAATAATTTTGAAGGCCCCTGGTTTGGGAATGAAACTTTAGTGCATGAGAGTGGTTTGTCTGTACAGGCTAGAGTAACAGCTTGGGTTGGTGTTGACCTCTCCATGTCCTAGGATACAGGGACACTAACAAAAATATAGTGTGGTTTAAAAAGATGCTTTTACTGGTTTGTGTGCCTCCACAGTAAATCATGTACAAAATGATACATTACAATTTAATGCTACCAGTTTTGCAAACGTGAACAAAGCCACTGATGGACCATCTGCTATCCCTGCTCTCTTCCTTCATCTTAGTCCTTTACTTTCCCCCTCCACCCTCCTAAGCTTGGCTCCCCTGTAGTTCTCAGCCCTGATGCTGGAGGTACTCTGGTGCTGGTTTTCATTCCTACATGGCTAACAAACAGGCTTTTAACAAAGATACTAACATTTACTACGTTTCTCTGCCATGTTTCAAAGACAAAGCGGTCGCAGTGCTTTGCTTCTGACGTAGGCTGCTATTGACCTGCCCGTCATGAAACGTGGAAGTTTCAGAACGCAGTGTTACCAGACAAAATCTTGATTGGGAACTACCAGTTTGCAATAGATTTTTAAATTTATGACTGACGGGTCAGTAAACCCACTTAACTCTCCAATGACATGAGCCAAACCTGTCTATAATCTGATCCATGGCTGTGGCCTGCCTGACCATTGGTTTTGTCCCGACTGAAGGGCTGAGGTGGAGTGAAAGCCAGCACAGCGTGAGCCCCATGCCCAGGGCCAGGGGAGGGGACAGAGACGGGACGGTAGCAGGGGCAAGTGGCAGCCTCCCCAACATCCTCCCCAACCCCAACACCAACCTCAACCCCAACCCTGTGTGGAGCAGACAGAGAGAGCTGCTGATGCACTTGCTGCCATGGTACACTGCTGCCGCTGCAGCCGCCCAGGCCCAGCCAGGTAACCAGTCCCTCCCTGCCCTGGCCGCAGCAGCTTGCAGCAGGGGACACCCGCACTATAGCTGGCCTGTATGCCATTAAAACCAAAGCCACAATGACACTGTATCCTATGCTGATGAACTGCTATTCGTTTTCTTAGCAGTGATTGTACTCATAATGCTACATTGGCAATGTTCTATTGAAATCCTCTTGTAAGAGAGTCAGTGCATTTATTGCTCACAAATACTAAACAGACTTAAGTTAAAAAATTGCTTACATATTTAAGATAAGATCAACTTTATTGATCACATGACAGTGAAATACACTTTAATGGGTTGAGTAAGAAAATGTGTATCAATAAATTGATCTCACTTAATCTCAGATCAATAAATGTGTCTCTTTAAAAAAAACATATTGGTCGAGCTCTGTTAACAATGTAGCATAAAATATAAATCTATACAAAGCAGGTGCAAGTCATTCCTTTGTTATTGTTAATGGTGAAAAGGTTAGAGTAATGGTAGCAGAAACTTTAATGGTAGTAGAAATTATGTACATACACCCCCTCGTAGATATTTTTGTATGTTGTGTTGCAGGTAATGATGCTACAGTGACTTTCTCTTTATATAGATGTTTGTTTTGATTGGACAGATGTTTCAGAGCAACAGATTTATGCATTATTAGAAGTGTAGTAATGCGAGAATCTAAGACTTTAAGTCTTAATGATGCAACCAGATTAAGTAAATCTCTAGTTTGAAAGTCGGGCACACACACAAACGAGCCGTGTGTTGAGATGATACAAGTGGGATTTCATGCTGCATTCACTGGAGATGGGGATTACTGCTGCCACCAACTGGTGGTTTCGGTCTTTATTTTAGCACGCCTCAGGAAAGACTTGCAAGTCCAACTGAAGTAAAGTAGTAGCGATAGTAACTTCCGCTGACTTTTGTGTAACAAAGCGGTGAGTTGACAAACTGGTTACATTGTAGCAGTTAGTGCTGACTTTGCACTGCAACTCCAAGATCTGCCGTTCAGCTGGTGAAACGGCAGCTTGAGTGTAAACGTGATCACTTTCATCTTTGTCTTTCCACAAACTCTCAACAGTTAAATTGCTGCATGTGCTGTGTTCTTTAGGTGCCACCTTATCAATGCGCTCTCTGGTGAAGGAGGAACCTGACTGGAGGACAGGGATCATGTCTGGCGACAGGACAGGGATAGTGGGTGGACCGCTGAGGCTACGCAGAGGAAGCAGGTTCACCTGGAGGAAGGAGTGCCAATCAATCATGGAGAGGTGAGCGAGTCTCTTTGGACTTAGGAGATAAAGAAAGAGACTTCTTACAGAATACTGTTTGACTCACATTTAAAGGGGGGAATTCATGTCAGGAACTCAAGGTTTGCATCTTATTTAAGCGTCCTTCATTCTAACAACACTAAAGTGCCCATATTATGCAAAGTAAAAGTTCTGAAACATTAAAAAGTCAAAGTCCACAGCAAAACTAGTCCTTCTCTCTCACAGCAAACAATGCTCCTGAAGAGCCTGAAATATCCTGTTTACTGGCTTGTTTTCAGTTACTAGTCTGTGTCACTTGTTAATTTGGCTGGAAGTGGTACAGCAGAACCAAGGCCATTGTTACCGTAGCTACAGCAGTGTTTGCAGCTGATCAGGAAGCCTCTTTGTAAGGGCTTGAGATGGCTGATCAGTCACAGAGGAGTCGAACCTGTGCCCTATGAGGCAAATTGGGATTTGTGAACATTGGCTATATGAACACAATTTGATTAATTGAGCAGAACAAACTGCACTTTTTGGGAGGCTTGCTGAGAGCAAAGCTCAAACTAAATTATACACCTGTAGAGATTTGGAGGTTTCTGAAATGTTCCCCTTGGTTCAAAGCCTGTTGTTCACTATATTCAGTGACAAAGGAGAACGAATAGCAAGTGGTTCCACTTGAAAATGGCAAAGTATGATGAAATATTTATTTTTCTCTGGTTTTTGTTACAGTACGCCTGTAATCATAGTGCCATGTAAAATGGGATTTTTGGGGGGGTTTAAAAGACAAACAAATATTTCACTGGGATTGTGTTTTTCACTTAACTATTAAAAAGCTCCAGCCACGCTTTTCTAGAAACTCCCTCCTTGTTGTTTGATGAGTTTGAGCATGTTGGTACTTGAAGTACATCGAGTTCTCGTGACTGTCATTTCCAAATGATAGGAATGCAGTGTTGCCTGAAGTTAAAGTCTAGTATAAATAATTCTTCCAGGGTGAATGTCCTTTAGTGTCTTACTGTTGTGACGTTCTGCTTTTTGTGTGGCTCAGAAGCATTTGATTTATGATGCAGGGCTTTTTTTTATGAGCTGTATTATGTCCCTGCTTCCCTTCATGAGGATGCAGAGAAAGAGGAGAGGAGTAGGTATTCCTCTACCCACTGCGTGCCATTGATTTCTCTATTACATGGTTGCTGTAAGTATAGGGTGCAGACTGGACACTCGCGGTAATAAGACCACACAGGTCCTCATACTACACTCACGAGCAGTGCCCACCAGATTATGCAATTCTACCGCAGTGCTGATCCTTATGAGCTAGTTTCGACCCAAGGACGATACAGCAGAGGTGAAGATGGTGTGTGTGAGTGTGAGTGTGTGTGTGTGTGAGATGGAGCGGACAGGGTAGGGCAACTCTGAGGGTGAGAGAATAAGGAGGCTGGAAGAAATTGATCCCTGTTTGTATTGTAATTTGAGACAATGATTCTCTTTCAAACGTGGATTAAAATAAAGAAGGTAGACATGAATAAGGACAAAAAGGTTTTCACCTGGTAATGTAAAATCCAGTTATTTACAGAAGAGTCTTCTCATTTATAGACATAAGTAGAGAATTAAGTATTTAAAGCTCGAGTTACCAAAATTAATCCACTTAATGCATCCATTAATCTATTCCTGTACAGCGAGGCCCTCTCCTGATGCTCCTCCCCTGTATAAATATTGTCCTTATCTCCCCTCTGGTTCAATACAAAAACTGAGAGTTGAGTTGATAAAGTATAAAATGAGACTGGTGTTATCTTCTTATCAATGCGTGGCCTGTGATGCAATATGATTTAACTGTTTCCAATACTGTGGATCTTTGTCTCCCACAGCTTCTTCATGGAGAACCAGTATCCAGATGAAGCCAAGCGAGAAGAGATTGCCAGTGCCTGTAACTCTGTCATTCAGAAACCAGGTACAAGTGAAACCGATGATCAATAATGGACAAACACCAGTTGTATCGTGTGTTCTCTAGTCCACATAACTTGTTGTAAGTCTCAACTAGCTATAACTTTGTCACTGGTTAGTAATGTCCTTCTCTCCAATATTATCTTCATGATGCACAAACAGTGACGCAGTTGGTGCTGAATTCAAACTCCAACCCTCAGATCCAGTGATTCACACACTTTCATCTTTGTGTTTCCACAAACTCTCCAGAGTAAAATTGCTGCATGTGCTGCGTTCTTCAGGTGCCACCTTATAAATACGCTGTCTGGTGAAGGAAGAACCCGACTCAAGGACAAATGTTTTGACACAATTTTCTTTGTCTGTTTTGTTTAATTAATCAGGTTGTAAACTGTCTGAGTTTGAGCGCGTGACGGCGTTGAAGGTTTACAACTGGTTTGCCAACCGCCGGAAGGAGATGAAGAGAAGAGCGAATATTGGTGAGGATTTGATAACTGACGGTGCTTTACATACAACAGGTGGATTCTTAGGGGGGAAGCATTCGGTCATGTTTGTCTCTGCCTGTGGACACTGGACCATTTACATGCACATTTACACTTCATGTGTCCTTACAATCCCCACTTTCTTGTCTCACGCAACTAGAGGCTGCCATCTTGGAAAGCCATGGAATTGAGGTGCCAAGTCCAAGCTGCCACTCAAATGGTGAGGAGGGGGAGATGCAAGAGTTTGCTGATCAGGTGAGTCATTGAGTCTCAGAGCAAGTACGCCGACATGGAGCAATTTAACTGCTACTGAAGAAGAGACACCAGTAGGCCCTGATCATGGTGCTGCAAATTCAAGCTGTTTGTGGCACAAAGGATTACACTTTGAGAGAGTTGTATGTCTCAGAAAAAACTTTGTACACTTTCAATAATTTAACCATTTAATATGAAACATTATTACTCTACTAGTTGGACTAATGTTATATTTCAAAGACCTTTTATCAAGATGGACTTGTCATAAAAGGAAAAGCACCAGCACTCTTATTATATTATTATTATTTTATTATTATTATTATTATTATTATTATTATTATTATTATTATTACTATACTATTATGGTAAATGGTCTGTATTTATATAGAGCTTTACTAGTCTTGATGACCACTCAAAATGCTTTACAGTACAGTTTTTGCCATTCACACATACATCATAGACACACACACACTCACATCACTCACACACTGCTATCACAGGTAATTTGGGGTTCAGTGTCTTGCCCAAGGACACTTCAGCATACGGAATGGGGGGACTGGTATTGAACCGCTGACCAACAATTAAAAAGTTATTTTTGTATTTTCCACTGAAAACAGAAATATGAATTTACCTTGTGTACAACAAGTCACATTGTGATCTTTTTCATAATAATGAAATATATTTTCTAGCTCTGGGACGTGGACACGGTACAGACTGGACACGGTGTGTTTGTTCACCTGTAACTGGACATGAGAACTGACATGAAACGTAGAATTCTTCAGTGTTTCTGTTGAGGCCGTGCTCGCCACTGATGTTACTGGCATCACTGCACACACGTCATGTTTCACCCAACTCAGTGGTAGGTGGTCATAAAAGCCACACTTTACTACACTGAGAACAAATTGAGAAATTGCCAAGAGGTCTCAAGGGGTCACAGCAGAAACTCCAGCCAGCTGTTAGCTGCTCACAGCAGGTAGGAGGACATAAACAGCATCGCTTCACTAACCTCACGAGTGGACCCAGCCAAAAACTGCTAGTGGTGACATGAAGACTGTTTACAGCCTTTCGAGACTTTAAACAACTGAAAATGTTTTATTGCTTGTTTCCAACAGGACATATCCAAATAAGGAAAGATGCATATAAAAGATATATTTTACTCATATTTCTACTGTCTGTCCTTCCACAGGAAGACGCGTCCTCCCAGAGGATTGTCGACCAAATAGACTCCTCCTCACTGGCTACCACAGAGGTGGCAGCCCTGCCAAGCCCCACCCCTCAGGTCCTGGAACAGAAAGAGGAGGATTCAAAAAGGGAGACTGTGGATGAAGAGTGACCAAAGCCAGGGAAGTCTGGATCGTCATGTTTGAAGTTTAATCCGAAGAAATAGTTAAACAATAAGTGTCCCCTCCTCCACCTTTGTGTGGGGCCTTTGGGGGCTATGACACCCAACAATCACAGGCAGAAGGGTGCTGAAGCTCACTGAGGTGCCTCTGATGGTAAGGAGGCCACTGTATTTATCAACAGTAATCCTGCTTATATTAAACGGCAATATACAGTATACATACATATATATATAAATATATAGTGCATTCCAAGATGGTATTAAAAAGCCTAAATTCCTTAGAGGGAGAATTATGTAAAGGATACCTCGCCCATTTGAAGCTAAGCTTTTTTTTGTTGTCTCTGCTACGCGCCTTCTTTTAGCTTTTCTTTTTTAAAGAGCGATTGTTTGATGGACTGTGGCGACACGAACGTGCTGAGCCTGCAGGTCAGGTTGTGATCGGTGGAGAAATTAGTTAAAGGATCTGGCTTGTGGTGACACGAACACCCTCTGCTTGCTTGAACGTCTTCGAACCCCATCTGGTTCGTTAAGACTCTAACCTCAATCAGTCGACTGATCAAATCAGTCGATCAATCGACGAGTGCTGTTGCTATCAAACCCGTAAAGCCCTGAGGGACAACTGGAATCTCAGGTAATCCCCAAAAAATGGTGGAAAAAGTCAGAGGAGAATTGCACCAGGTTTCTTATTTGTGTCTTAACATTTGTTGCTTTGTTTTCTTCATCTTAACTGTATTTAACCAAAACAGGATGTGTTATTTATACCTTTTTATATTAGCCAAACAAGCCTAGGACAATATATCATATTATATCATAGTATCTCTTTTGTCATCCGTCTTCTTTGTTATACTTTATACTGAATGCTGCTCTTTGGTCATTTTTGTAGTCCCTCATTTCAAATTCTGTCTCAAACCTCAGCCAGTGACGTGAAGCTAGACGAGTCGCATACGTCTACTGATGTTTTTCTGTCTTATTTTGTAACGTTTGAAAGAACGCTAAATCAAATGTGATAAAAACTCATCATGCTACGAGCACCTTTCTCTATTGGAATAAGCTACAGCCTAAGCTCATGTTAAGTTTGTATGACTGCAAAGCTGCACTTCAAAGTGGATCTCACTATAACTGAAAGAGGAGCGACTCAGACTCCACCTGCATTTGGGCCTAAGACATGTACATAACCCAGAAAACACACGTCTACAGGTGCTTTCCTCCACATTGCAGTAGCAGTATATAGAAACTGTTATTTGTCAAACTTGAAATATGAATAGCTGACTTTAACTCTGCATTGTGTAATCCCTTATTATATTATATCCACTGGCCCAAGGCCTCGGGAGCTCCTCCCTAAAGGTTCATGAAATGGACACAGGCGCTTGTTCTCAAACAGCCCCCAAGAGGGCGCTAACATGTTACCTCCTATTGCCAAAGCTATGCCAAGGTAGAGATGAGCTACAGTAACCTGTGCTTACAGGAACAGGACCAGACGGTCACTACAGTATAGACATACAGAGCCTAATAGATGTTTATTTGCTCAGTACAACACTAGCCAACTCTAGTTTACCTCAGAATAACTGTGTGTCATGAATGTGTTACAGGCTGAGTGTCCTCCGACACAGAGCAGCCGTCATTGTGACTGTTTATGACGCGGACAGTGTCATGTAGCATTTCTGACCTCGGGGTTTGCCTCGTATCGTATACTCACCTCAGACCGGTCACTCGTCCGGCTTTGGACAGGAACCCCCAGAGCTGCGCGCTGTTTCTGATGAGAACGCTCCTCTCTATCTGCTTTTATCTGACAACGAGAAAACAATAACGACAATAAAATTGTAAACAACCCAGGTGATTGTGTCTTGATTTATTCCGAGTCAACGTTCAGCTGGTGCCAAGACGATGAGCCTTGGTTGAAAACTCTTGGAACAAGTAGAGTCACATTTGAAGCAGCGCCAGGTAGAGGTGAATCATTCCATCAATAAATCCTCAGTTATGTATCCATCACTTTGTAATTCAGTGCTGGACCAAAGGACTTGGTACAATGATTTTTTCGGTGAAAGCTCTGCTGGTTTCTAAAGCAGTGCTGATGTCAGGAGAAGTGTCAGAGCTGTGTGATCATATCGGGTAAAGCTGAGGATGATGTGGGCTGATAAATGTGCAGCAGCTGAACAACAGGGTGAACACGAGCGTGACCTCCGAGTTTGTTTCAGTCTCAGCAGCTAAAACTTAAAATCCTGCAAAGATTTGACTCAGGGAATATGTTCACTTTGCTATCTACCTGACTTGAAGCACAGAGAAGCATGATATCCTTTCCTTATGGAATTGAATACATTTAATGCTATATCTGAAGACATTACTTCCCATCAAAGACGTGTAAAACCTCTGAAATTTGGCCCAAATACTGCAACTAAGCCCACGTTTGTACCAAGTGGTAGTTGCTCACTTTTCAACACAAGATGGCAACAATGTCCCTTATTAATAAATCAAAGAAATGTGTTAGCAAAGGCATGAAGTTTTACATTTTACTGAAAGTGATGCACTCTACAGAAATGTCCATCTGTAGCTCCTCATTCAAAATAAAGGTCTTTGCACTTCAAGGTTAGATTAACTGCAATTTCATTCTTTTACGTGACATAAACATTTGTATGCTTCTTTAAATTCAGCATCATTGATCGTGGCCCTTTTGTTCACATTTAAAGCTCCGAAGGCTCAACGTCTTTCATGTTTACATATTTAGCTGAAGCTAAAGGGTCCATAGTGGAAAATAAATGTATATGCTAAATAAACAAAAATACAGTTAAAACAAGGTAACAGCCACGAAATGGAGAGCTAAATGAAAAGAGCTGTCGTGTGTTAATACAATGACGTGAACATCTTATTATTACAATAGACTTACAATTCAACTTTTAAGTTTTTACATGTCCTAACACTGTCATTTCAATTAAAAATGAGTTGTTTTTTTATCATTTTCAAAGTCCTTTTGAGAATCTGAATAGTTCACAACATCTAACATTTCGGTTAAGAAATTTCCATCCTCTCCATTAGTGAAGCTTTACATGACTGACGTGTCCTTTCTTTGTGGTGACTGCTATGAAACCTCTGTGGTCTTGTTGCTGTGCTGTGGAATATAATCTGCAGATTAGGTGAGGATGTAGCTACGGTCTGCCAGGTCACATTGCACAGCTACACAGCTCTCAGTGCAGGCGTACCTCCACCGAGGCTGAACAATCCGACACATGATTGTCAAGCTCTAATAGAGGTGACATAAATGAAAGAAGGACGTGCTCACAAACCTAAACTAGGATTTATTTGTCATGAAACATTGTAAAAGAGAAAAAAAAAAAAATTCCTGGGTAAACCTGTTGATCTGCATCTGCATCAATACAGACAGGTGAAACTAGAAATCCACTCAGTAGAGCTCATACGACCTTCAAGGCCCAACTGTCCCCTTGTGAAAACACATTGAAATTCAATAGATCAGTATTTGTACTTAGATCTGCATCAAATTGCACAAACTCATAAATATCGATCCCCTAAACATGTCTACATTTTTTTTTCTCTAAAATCTATGAATTATTGTTCACTCTAAAATCTGTGAAAATGTCAAAAAAGGAAACAATGTTAAAGAAGGTGATAAATATAAATCCCGGATCTGCCCTTCTTGTCCTGTTTCCAAAAATGAAATGGGTTCTTACTTGGCCCATGTCCCACCCCACCTACAAAGCTTGAGACAAATCTCACACGATTTGTGATGCTGTTATTAAGTTTGACCACACATTGGTTTTACAGTACAGGACCTCGTAAGTACCCTATGTAATAATGTATTCCTCTTTACCTTTAATATTACAAGTTGTGTCTCCTTTGTTCTTTAAACCTACATTAAGTCAGTAGTTTTTCATATCTGATTATTTGACAAAATCTGTTTGTAAATGGCAGGTGTTGTTATAACCTACAGCTAATGGGATTCTGATCAATGCCACATTTACTTAATGAGCAGCCTGGGCTCCATCAGACTAACACGCAGATCACTGCTTCTAACTCTCAGTGAAGCATCAGTCAAACTGTGTGTAGTGCAAACATTTCCAAAGAGAAGATTGTTGCTTAAATTTTGCCAGAAAGTCATTAAACCCTCTCATATTAGTCTTTCCCTCCCGGTTAATTGATTATGAGTTGAGCCGTGTGCGTGCAGCAAGAGGAGTTGGCAGAATGCAAAGATGTGAAATGAACTCGTCTTGGGAAGTTGGCATTTGGAAAAGAAACACTGGTGCTTCGTTGCCCATGGACCCGCTCACTGATGTAATGTTATGGCAACATGATACAATTTGCCCCGAATCCCTCAGAAAGCTGTTATGTGCTGAAAGTTTGGCCTGGAGGCTGAAGTGTGGAGCTGCTCCAAATGTTTGGAATCCATTAATTAAATGAGCACATCGCCTTGTGTGTGTGTGTGTGTGCGTGTGAGTGTGTGCGTGCGTGCGTGCGTGCGTGTGTGTGTGCAGAGGTGGGTGTGTGTTCATATGTATGCATGCTTGCAGGCTTATTCATGCCCTTTACAGGTTGGTCGTATCCCGTTAGAATGCACAATTCCTGAGTGAACCGTTCCCTTTTTACCTGTGGTTCCTTCTGTACACCACATGAGGGCAGTATGGTTTACTGCTGATGTTTGAGCCCAGGAGTTTGATGGAGCTGTTACTAATGTAGTAACAATGTTTATGTGCTGCACCTACTTTTTTATTTTTGAACAAATCAGAAAAAGCGGTTGATAGGAAAGGACGACGTGATGATTGTCATCCCATTCCAGCGAGCACACGTATTTTACAGCTCGTGTTTTTCTTGGTGCCTGCTGCTCCGTGAACACTTGCTTTGCAGTAAAACCCCGACCATCTGGTTCGTTTAAAAGCCTGAAGCAAACTGTCCAACAGACAGACTGCGTTTTGAGTGTAACTCTGCAGTGCAAAAATCTGAATGTGGACTGGATCAGTGTCGGCTGCTGCCTTTAAGTGGACCTTTATACAAGGCCTGAGACGGACACAACTGATATGAAGAGTCCCAAAAATGTTTTTTTTATGAAATTATATGAACATTGAGTCACAAACAAACAAACGTTTAATTGTCTGTTTGGAAAGTGTAATTCACAGTGATTCTAAAAATCGGTGTATCATGCCTGTATGTTTAGATTTGACTGAGCTGGGACTCAGACATCAACAACCACCAGTATTCTGTCGATCGCGTTGATTCGCAGCCAAACTACAACACTTCACTTCCTGTTGTTTCAGATCACCTGTGTGCACCGTCCCTTTCACAACACACAGTCATTTTTATCCTCACGTCTCTCCCTCCGTGCCTGGAACTCCCCCCCCCACGCCTCCCGCACAAAGCTCTGGCTTACAGCCGGAATTTTTGCAGGTGGAAACTGCACCGCTGACACAATAAGCTCCAGCTTTTGCACACAGATGTTTGAGAGACTGGTGTAGAGTGATGTTATATATCACTCTTGGAAAGAAGGCTTGAATATGTGACACTTCAATATGTTTTATGTCTGTTGAATGTATGACTGACTTCTCTGTGCAGGGAGAGCAAACACCAGCAGCGAGGGCTTGGTCTACTCTGGTCCGGTGCTGTGGTCTCCATAGCTGCTTTCAGACCTGCACTGAACTCCTGATAGTCTCCTGAAATTATGCAGAGGGGCTGTATGTGAGAACGCAAATGTCTGAGTGAGAGGCTCCGGAATTTCTCTGGAGTTTCTCCTGCCAGTCCCCTAGTAAGAACTCCGGAAAATGTCCAAATGAGTTGATGTGAGAACACAGCAGGAGATTCTCTGAAGGATTCACGACGAGTGGGTGTGTTGATGACATTTCTAATACGCAACAGAAGAAGGAAAGATGAAAAAAAGACACAGACAAAGGTGTCAAGAGGGCTTTTGGTGATAAGTTTTGAAACCAGTGTCGATAAAACAAAATAAAACGCACGATCTCTGCATTTCTACGTTACATCTTGCCTCTGCCTGCTGCACCACCCCTCGCCCGAACGCTGCAGGGATTTCTGTGTTGTTGTGAGCGCGTCGGAGCGGAGAATCTCCAGCTGCGTCGCTTGTGCGTGAAAGGCAAACTCCACAGAAATACAGGACCTGATTGTGCGGACATCCTCCGAGTTCATGTCTGAAAACCGACATTACACTTACACTATGGTTGCTCTAACCTAAACAATAACTGCTTCTGTATATCCCAACACTTACTTTAACCTCAACCCAAATCTAACTGTAAAAAATGTAACTATTTTACATTATGTCTTTCTGCCCCATAAGGAAGACAAGTCCCCATAATGAGACAGATTTAGGTCCCCACAACATTGGTGATACCTGGACCACACACACTCGCACACACACCACCAGGCGCACAGTGGTGTGTTTTGGCAGCGTCAGGCTTTGAGACCAACGTGGCTCTTCTATCATTCATTCCCCTCAGAAGTGTTTTTCATCCTCGTTTCTTCCCCCGTGGAAAACAGAATTCATGACCCGTCACCTTTTCTGCTGACTGCATAGACCATCTGCTGCCTCGGTAAACGATTTCCCAGCTATTTTCGTTGCCTCACAAAACACTTGATGACACAAGTGGCATGAAAAGTATGCAATTCAATTTGTCAGTGGTTATTACTTTGTAGCGAGGACAGTTACAGTTATGTTTTGATTACGGGCATTTTCTGTCGAGTTGGACCGGTCCAAAAAAATGTTTTTAACTTTGGACTGTTTTTAAAAGCAGAGAAAAATGTGTTTATGTGTCTCTTGCGTCCTGGCGATCTATAAATGTCCCCTTCTTGTCTGATTACATTTCATCTCATTGCCAAGCTCACCTTTTACTGAGGGGTTTCTTTTGTGCAGCGGAGAGAGAGAGAGAGAGAGAGAGAGAGAGAGAGAGAAAGATGAGGAGGTGAGAAACGAAGTGGAAAGCGGGTGTTACACAAGATATCATAAAGGGAGGAAGCGAAAAGTTACCTTTAACCCAGCAGTGGACTGGAGAATTTGTGTGAATGTGAGAGAAAACTCCATATACTCCATAGACTCCTCTTACAGCACATGTGTGTGTGTTTTAAATAAGGCTGCAGCACCAAACAAATGTGTGTTTGCCCTTGAAAGAATGACACAAGAGTAGATGAGTAGGGAACCTTTTTGTACCATGTCCTATTTAGCAGGACATATAAAAGGGAAAACACACACACACACACAATGACACGCCGTGCCCTGAATCTGTCAGGGCCTTGGTCCCGTTTCCTCCAGTCAGATAAGAATTTCCTCAAAGGACTTGTCGCGATCCCTTTTTTTTCCCCTTCCAGACTAATTTTACCCATAACTCAGAGCATCTCTCAGCAGCAGCTCACAACTTCTCAAATGAACGCGAGAAGGTTCAAATAAAAGGAGCTACACCCGTCTCCCCTCCGAGGCCCCTCCTCTGAGCTATATATGTGTTTTCTTTTTAATTCCTACTCGCTCCTGCTGTCTTTCTCTCTGGCCCCCGAAACGTTTTCGCTTTACTTTCCATCAATCCCCCTCACTAAGGTTGCAGACCCCCCCAAAAAAAAAAAAAGCCTTTCATGTTAAAAGAAATCCAACCTCTGGCTACCTGAATACCAAACCGTCAGCTGTCAAATGTTCAAATAAAACGCCAATGACAACAAAACATTGATTTTGAACATTCACTTCATTCGGGGAAGGGTTTTGCTGAACGCGTGCAAACCAGCTCCCTCGTTACACCTTCACTGTGAGATCTGTCCACCACAAGTTCAGTTTCCTGCTGCTGGCCCCTGGATGAATCCACTGCTGGCTGCACCTTTCTCAAGGACACTTCATTCTTTTTTTTCCTGATGTTCCAGTAGGATCTATTCATTCGCTCTCCTCAAATCCTCCAATTTCCCCATTCAGCCCTGAAACCCGTGAGACCTCACCAGAAAAGCATCAGCCACTTACTCAAACACTTAATATGTGTCGCGAGCTTCTGTGGCCGTGTGAATAATGACTGTGGTCTTAAAAAGCCAAAGGCAGGAATTACAGGAGGGATAGAAAACATCATTAAAATTGTACTCACTGAAGTCACTGAGATCTTGGGACTCAACGGAATAGTCAAAACTATTGTTCTAACAGGGCAAACTGTCTGATGATGGATGAGTTTGCAACAGATGAACTAGCACTCACTATGGAGGTCAAACTATAACTGAGCACTCCTGTAAAGTTGTTAATGACTGGACAGAAAATTGGTGGTGCGGTGATGTTGGGTGGATGTTAGCAACGTCGAGTTTAGGTCATGATTTTGCCGAGTGATAATTCTAAATCCAAGCAAAACCTCTCATGTTACATGTGGACATTTGATCTACTGTTAATATGACACTAAAAATAAATTTGTGTTACTGTTTCAAGCTAAATTCAGAGGCAGCATGATGTACATATAATCAATGGAATATAGACACAAATCAAATTCTGGTGGGGAAAATGTTTGAAGTGTTTGAAGTGACAGATTTGCTCTGGTTGTGAGGCTAAACGATGACTAGAAACCCAGGATACAAAAAAAGCCTCTGCCAACCGGTGCAGTTTCAGTCCCCGAAGGGGTTCCTGACAGGTTTTGCATTCACGCTAATATGAGGTCAATTTGATGAATCTAATCGACTCATCTTTGAGTCCAAGTGAACATTGGTGCCAAATTTGAAGAAATTAGGAACGGCAGACTTGTTCAAAAGGCCAATTACATGTTACGTGAGGCCACAGTGCCCTTGACCTTTGACCACCCAAATCTAATCAGTTGTTTTGTGTGTAACTGTGAACATTTGTGCCAAAATTGTCGTCATTTCATCAAGACCAAAAGCATATTCTGTAAGGTCACAGTGGCCTTGACATTTGACCTTTGACCACCAAGTTCTAATCACCCATGAGTCGAAATGAACATCCGCACCAAATTTGAAAGGATTCCCTGGAGGTCTTCTTAAGATATCATGTTCTAGATAGAATGTGACGGACGAAAGGACAACCTCGTAAACATAATGCCTCTGGCTATTGGCTGTGCAGAGGCGTAAAAAGAACAGTAAATAATCAACCATGTTTTGCATGAACACTGCAAAGACAAATGAGCAGTCAAACGTGAACAGTCCATCCATCCAGCCTGCTCATTCTTTGAGGTTTGTGAGGTGTGTGCCCCTTTGTGTAATTATAATGTAGTTACAGCACAACTGTTCACATCTCATCTCCCAGTCAGCTTCAACATGATCATGCTCATTTACTAGCCTCAACCATCATTTTTGTAATTTTCATCATATGGGTACTTGTGTGGAGTCGTGTTAAATGTCTTTTACTGTTAAGGATGGAGGACATGTTGGACCTCAAACCTCACACCTGCCTTATCTCTCAAGATATCGCCCGTCTTTGTGTAACATTAGCACATAGTGGCTCACCAGACGGCGCTTCTTCACAAGATTTCATGTTCCAGCCACCCCGCTGTTTCATGAGGGTTTAGGCTTTGCCTTCAGAGGACACGTGAGATGAAGCAACCTGCGTGTGCTGAGCTTCACAGGGTGTTACTCTGACCAACGCCAGATAAGACCCTGTCTCCGCCGTCAGCCTCCCTCGCCACACGCTCATCCCTCGGTGAAAAAGATTGAAAAGGAAGATTTGCTGAAAAATTTCAAAGCAGCAAACAGGATCAACAGCTTAGACGGCTTTCACTTCTCAGCAACTTCCTCGTGCCTAATGTTTATGGTTTTTTAAAAGAAGGATGCTGCTGCTAGTGTGTATGTGTGTGTGTGTGTGTGTGTGTGTGTGTGTGTGTGTGTGTGTGTGTGTGTGTGTGTGTGTGTGTGTGAAAGGGTGGTCTTGTGAGGGAATTTATTCTCCTGTGTATTGGAGTGTAAAAGATGCCAGAATGCTGTCTTTCACTTCACTGATGATGTGCAGCAGCCACATGAAGCAGGAAAGTAAACCTCCCTTCGCGCACACACACACACAGACACACAGACACACACACACACACACTGTAACTCCTGGCTTTTTACCATCACACTCATTGTGACATTCATCCAAATATACCCACTCAGTACATTCGTATTTTAAAAAAGGCCATTACATTATGCTCCTGCCTATGTCACTTTTATGGCCGCTGCTCCATCGTATGAATCCAAATGAGGTTTATATCCGGACACACAGCAGATGCACAAAAAACAACAACCTGGAGATAAAGGCTTGTAGCTACCGGTGCCAAAACCCAGTGTGCATGAAGTGAGTCTTCCTGCTGCCTCTAAATTCCTCTGTCTCATTATTGTTTTCTTGATGTTTTTCAGCAGTTGTGCCCTTGCGAGGGATTGAAGCGATTTCCTACATCTTCTATGTTTGCACCCAATGTTTTTTCTGCAAGCATCAAATTCCACATCAGCGCCAGAGGCTGTTAATCCATCAATCAGAAAAAAAAAGGAGACGGAGGAAGGAAGAGGGTTGGAAGACACAGAGCAGCACACTGGCTGTCGACGGCTGCAGCTGTCGGGGTCGGAGAGCTGTAAAGCAAGGTCCCAGCATCGATCTCTCCAGCATGTCTTCAACTGGGGCCTCAAAGGCTTCCATAGAATCCATGTTGAAACACAGCGCATGCATAAAGCTGGAAAGGTCGGAACACGTCAAAAGATTCAGATGCATGAAACTGTGTGGATGCAGGACTCTTTGTACAGCCTGAACAGGAAACGGAGCACTTACTGTGTGCAGGAGCACCACACTCCAACCTCTCTCCACCCCGAGAGTACAAAGCTTCGTCTTGGCTTCTCCTCTTGACAGAATTAGTAAAAACAGATAGATCTGTCAAGTCAGACAGGCAACTACAAGACAACAAAGACACACAACCCCATCCACTACAATGAAGAAATTCAACCTAGCCACAGTGCACATAAACACTTAACAACTCTACATTATATAAAAGTAATGTGTTGTATTATCACACACTGAGGTTCGACTGTTTACCTTTCCAAGCTTTTTCAGGTAGGGACAAATGATGTGCGAGCCGGGTGCTGCAGGAAAATGTTGCCATTGTGCAGCTACTCAAAAAAAATGGCCAAAACAAGCCTCAAATTGGCCAAATAGAGAAATCTGAGGTGGAGGTGCTACTTCCAGAGTTAGAGGCCAAAAAGTGTTTTTATTTTAATCATTTGCACTCTGGCTGCTGATATTAATACAAAAAGAAAAAACATATACAGTGGGAAATTGTAGAGTAAGCACACTGTAAATGCAGTGTTCTTATAGTGATTTAAAAATAGGTCATCTATTATATTATATCTATTTATAATAATTTTCATTTAGCTAGGTAATATGGAAGAAGATGTATGTTTTTGTCTTGTATTCCCAGAAAGGGATGGGCCACATGCACTAGCACGAGACAAAAATCAAGATGTATGAATGAACAATAGGATAACAGATGTGCTGTTGGCTCCCCATCCAGATTTATAATAAATAGGCTGCATGAAGCATATGTTATTTACTTTAGTGTGATTTTTTTTTACTCTCAAGAGACCGAGTGGTGGCAAAGCTGTTCAGGTCGGTATAAAAAACATACCACCGCTCCTGTGGAGGGGGTGCCACCTCTTACTCTCTCAACAACTGACTGAGTGAGGGATTGCAGCTCATTGTACCTTCGCTCTTCGTCAGTCATGGGGGGGTTTGCAGCCACGACTCTAACCGCAGAAACCGCAGTCTCTTAAACAAATAAAAGACCTGCACACACACACACACAACTTCACACCCACACATAAAATTGACATGTTTTATCATTAAACCTCACACATCTCAGAACGACTACAAGACTCAGCTAATTATACACGTCACTCAAAAACGTCTATAGGTGCTCAATAGCGGATATTAGCACACTGGAAAGATAAACTGGATTTTCATTCCCACAGAACAGCACTGCAAACTATGATATTACAACACAATATCAACACAGAAAGTTGCACATGTCTTTGCATTGTACTAAATTATATGAAGCTTCTTTTTCCCCCTGCCTGCATGTCCCTGAACACAACGTGCACCTAACATACAGTACCTGCACATCATACATTCTCTTGATTGAAATGATGATAATGGTTCACTATGGTATTTGCTTTATTCATATATATAAGTTATTCCACCATTAACTACTTTGATATACTACATACAGACAAAATGTGAGACTGTTCCACTCTTTTACAACATTACGCACTAGTTTATTCAAGGGAGTAAATTACTCACAAAGACAAATGGGTGCTTATCAGAAAGCACTGATTCTCTAATTCTTCAGGGAAACATGCATACCTTGTTATTTCAGAGTGAGCACTCTCTTGGGTCTACATTTCCCACAATGCAACTCAATCACTCTTTCTGTCTGAGATAAGGTTGAAACCTGAAACCTCCCATCAGTCAGTTAGAAGTGAAGAGGCCCCTTGGATGAGATGTGGGATGTCTTCAAGAAACACAAGCAAGTCAAGTTGCCTACGTACACCTGCACAGCTCCTGAAGATAATACCAACAAAGGGTTCAAATCAGAAAAAGGACTTGAACGTTGCATTCTGTGAAAGTTAAGATGCTGTGATCATGACAGCACTGGTGTGTACCAATTCCTCTAAGCATTCAGAGGAGAACGTCTGCAGCTGAGAAATGGAATCCTGCTGTTTGTTCTGCTTGTTATTTGGGTTGTGGGCAGCTCCTGTGTGCTGACCTGTGCTGACTTCTGGCTGTATGCACTGCACACACTGAGCTGATGCTCTTCTTGTCAGGCTGCGCTACTGGCTTCCTCCAGCAGACCTTGCTGCGAGAAAGGCACCTACATGGCCCCGGTGTGCCTGGAGCGCCAGATACGTCCATGTCGAAATTCCATATCACGTTAACGCTCAGCGTGTGTGTGGCATATACAGTCGGCACATCAAGTGAATCTGGGAAGTTTGACACTTTTGTTTTTTGCAGAGATGCTGAAGGCTTTTCAAGCTGCGCGTGCAGTCTGCTATCGTGCGTGTGTGAGTGTGTGTGTGAGTGTGTGTGTGTGAGTGTGTGTGTGAGTTTGCCAAACACAAACCTCACTCTCTGACAGAGAGATAATTAGAAACTTAAGAATCGAGCCATGATCACATCCAGTCTCTGGTAGGATCACATCCATTTCCTCGCTCGCCACTTCCCGCTCTCTTTCCCTGCCCCTCTGTTGTTTCCTCTGTCGTCCTGCTTGACCTTGTATTATTCTAATTACGCTCATCCCTGCGTGACTTTAGAGACTTCCCGTAGCAGGTTACGCTGCTAACTGCAGAGCCTCGGCTGACCTTGGAGACAGTCGGACAATGATGGCTCATTTAAACAGAACGCCGACAGTCCTTGGTTGGTTGTGTGGGAGGAAAAGAGGTGGGGGGTTTGTGGGCTCGCTCTGGGAGCTGGTTTGTCTCCTACACAGGTAATTAATATGCTTATTAACTCCTCGGCTCATATCATAATCAAAACCACTGGAAGAGAGTGGTGGGGGTGGAATATCTTAATGGAATTCACACAGCTTTAAGTTACAGGGTCGAGCCTGATGGAGGAGGAGGGAAAAGGAGTAATATAAGTTTAGAGGTGACTGAATCACTGAATCGTTTGATTGAGTGTGCTGTGTGTCTGGTGCAGTAGGTATATGCATGGGGTCAATTGGGTATGGCAAAGTGTGGGCAGTCGCCATATCTCAGCCTGTAAGGGAGGACAAACTAGATTTCTTAAGCTGATTTCAGACATGAACTGAAATCTTTTACCTTTTACCTTTCAAATGTTCGAAAAACACCGGATTATCCCATGTGAGAACACAGAAGGAAATTGTGCGAGTGGGTGGACGTGTTGTTGATGTTTTGAATGGCGCTTTCACACCTACGTTTTTTGGTCCAGAACTTCCGACAATTTTGTTTAGTCTGAACCAAAATAACAGGTGTGAAAGGTGCCTTGGATCGTGGTCCAAAACAACAGACCAAAATTAAGTCTGGCCAAAAAAGGTGGTTTCAGTCTGAATCAAATTAAAGCATATGAGTGAAGTTGAGACAGCATTAAACAGTAGGAGCGGCTGGCAGGAAAGTGAGGACTCTTCATAACATACGTTTAAACAACGAGGATTTTGATGTTGCTGGTACTAACGACATAATATATAAATCAGATCCTTACCAAAACTAAGCAGATCAAATTTATACAATGTAACAAATACATGAACCTTGGTTCGGACCATGCTGGAGACATTCAGGTGTGAAAACCCCCGACCATGGAACAAACATGAAACTGGATGAATACAAGTATCTCAGGATGAAAAGGAGGCGTCACACACGTAAAAGGCGCTGACCAACATGTCAACTTGGACAATAACATTCAGGAGCTTTAGGATGAAATTGTGCGGACTTCAGTCTGAAAGAAGCTAAAGTTGGTTGTCAGCTGGTTTGAATTTTTGTGAGAAATCATTAAAGCTGGAAGAATTAAAGCATCAGCTGAAGAGATTTGTGTGATGTTGTTGTGTGAAGCTGAATCTCAATAAAGGAGCCAATATTTTCCCAGCACTTATTTGATTTTGTACTTTATTTTTCCCAATTTGTCACCAAACGAGGGGAAGTATCGTCTGTATTATTCAGAGAGGTTTCCAGTGATACAGGCTTCACTGAACTGCTTCTCCTGTGCGAAGGAAGACGAAGAGGGGATTTAATGCACAAAGCTTCACAGAACATTGCAAAAGAATTGCAACAAAAAAAAGGAGCTTTCTTTAAAATTCATCTGAAGTAAGCTCGTGAGGTTGGATGGTCTGCCTGACCTCACCACTGTAGGAAACACTGCAGGTAGTTGCGCAAGTCCATTGAGAATGCAGGCTTTCAGACGCCCGAGGCCACATCACACCTCATCAGGCCAGCTGTCTGGATCCAGGTGTTGTCTGAGTCGGGAGGCCTCACCCTCCGCTTTGCCCACAGCTTATGTGTGAGTGTATTTTTATTCAGGCACGTGTGGACATTGTTTGGGCTGCGTGCGTGTGCTTTTTTTTTACTAAAGGCCAGAACAGACAAATCTAACTCGACACTCAAGAAGGACCTTGTAACCTCAGCCTGAGGAGGGGGCCGAGCCTGCCAACCCATCAGATTACCCAGAACGACAGGGAGGAGGTGGGCTGCCTGATATGTGAACGGACCGAAAAACTAAAGTTCCTGAGGATTTTGATTGACGGCCTTTTTGTTGTGTAGGTGAACCTCACCCAAAAATAGATTACATTCGATTTTAGTAATGCATGCTTAGTGAGGCGAGCAGCGAGGTGAGAAACAGAACACTGTGTTTTAAATTAACAGGTAATTTTCTGCTGGGGGTCCGCCGCTCTGAATGCAAAGCAGCATCCACATATCTAACATACAGTTAACATACATTGCTTTAGCTTCACCTTCCAGCAGCGGGGAAGATATGTGGAACATTACATGTCTAAGGAACAAGGACGTTGCAAAAATGCTCTCGGGAGAGAGAGCCAAATGTCACGGGGATTTGCTTCTTCAGTGTAGACGGCTGCAGAACGCTGAGTCAGAACATGAATATTGTTCTAAGGGAATGAACAGGAAAATGTGTCCTCCACCCATGAATAATTTTTAGCGACACGTGGAGCAAAGAGGTGATAAATTGCATATCACTGCATTTGTTGCATGCACGGAACATTCAAAGCACCGTGAAGCAACGGTGGAGGGGATGTAAACTGTGGTGGAGGCACTTTGTTTATTTTTTTTGTTTGCATTCAGAGTTGCGGTGTCTGTGATTAGCTTGGAAGAATCAAACACTCATTTCCACACATGCACTCTCTCTCTCTCTCTCTCATATACCTCAGAGGGTTGTATTTGATCACACATCTTTGGCTCTCAGGACATGGTGTTTGGTTTGCTGTTTATATACACACACGCACACACACATACGCGCACATACACACACACACACACACACACGCACACACGCACACACACACACACACACACACACACACACACACACACACACACACCCTGACATGGATCAAAGTGAACCCTGAACAGAAGCTCAAAGGGAGGATTTCTCCTCTCCTCTCCTCTTCTCTATTTTACCTTAAAAGAATAGGCTAGTTGCTTTGAAGAGGCAGTATGAAGACAGGTATATATCATTTACAACCATTAAAAACTGAATGTGGGATGAGTAACGGATGAATTTTCATAAATACCCTGAAGGTAGAAAGCAGGTAAAGGGCTGACATTTCTTTACAGGGCTTTAACGGCTAAGAAAGGGCTCTGATCTCCATCTGCAACCAGCCTTTGAAGGCCTGGATGCATTTCTAATTACAGGAGCCTTAAACCAAGTGATAAATCCCCTCTTGCTTTCAGAGATTATTTCTAGTATTTGTGCTTTCTAGGCCCTATTCAGCGGATTCAGGCAGGAGAGACCACGGTCTGCTGCGCTGTGACTGAGCCAGCAGAGTCTCAGCTTTTGTCCAGGACGGTCCACCTGTTGTGGGTAAGAAGGAGCTGAACCGACAGCAAAAAGTGGACACAAATAGAGAGTAGAATGATGGTGATGATGACTCTTTCTCTTAAGTTACACTAAATGGTGAATTTGAAAGAAGATGTTTTTGGGGAGATTGTCCTGCATCCTTAAAGTTCAGTATTCAATCTGTTACCCATGATTATCTCCAAATCTAGTCTAATCTAGTCATCTATCAAATGCCTGACTTTGGCTAACCCATCCAGCCATCATCTATACCGCTTAATCCTCGTAGACACATGGAGAACTTGCAAACTTTGGGGCAACACCACACCACCCTATTGGGCCAAAATTGATTCTGTGACCTGACCCCCCTCGAATCAAGCACTAATTGAAAACAACAACTTTCATCAAGATTAATCTTGTATTTCTGCCAAACGAGAAATGATGCCATCAGATCAACTTGAAATAAGACATAATACACAAAAAAAAAACCTACACACAGGGGCTGTAAGTATCGCAAAGACCCACTCCATAAAAACTGAAGAAAACATACAAGAGAGACTACTAAACTCCAGCTGAAATGTATTGAATCACAATGAAACCTTCACTCGGTGTATGTTTGGCACAACAGTCCTGTCTGAGAGAATAAATATGTCCCACAGCCGGTTTACTGTTTGCTTACTGAGGACGTGGAACCAGGGTTGAATGCAAACTGTTACCGGAGTGATCTCTCTGAAGTAACACTGGATATAAAATGCAACAAGCCTCGGGGCATTATGTGATGATATATCTGTGTCTATAAAGACCTTATTGGCTTTTCATTTGAGTTTGATGAAAGTGTGAAGGAGAGAGGGAATGCCCCCTAAGTGTAAAGCATGTTCTAAATAAATCATCACACACAAGTGCCCACCACACAAACACACACATTCATACACACCCAAAGAGACAGAATAATAATAACTGCACTCAGAGAAAATACTGGATGAAATCCTTGAGTGTGGGTAAACGGATTCAGCCTGTCCTCTGCTCCCTGGTCTCAGAATAGCCGACTTATTTTCAGCACAAGTTACACCAGTCACACACATATCGTGCTTTTGACGTATGAACCAGGTGTTTACGATACTTCTGGTGGAACATTGAGTTTGCACCAAGTGATGTATCCCTGTCGGATCATTATGTCAGTCGCTAAACAAGCATGTGAGTAATAGTGTGTTGAACTATAGTAAATATTAGTGAATAAGAAACAGTATTCAGTAACAAAAACCTGTGAAGTAGTTATTGTCCATATCACTGATATTTTATTTAAATTTCTGCTGTTGTTGTACTTCAAAAAAATATCATTATCAAAAACAACTAACAGCTGTTTTTTCCAAAAGGTGTATGAATCAACTTTTGGCCACTAGCGGGCAGAAAAACACCAAAACACACCTGCAGAAAAAACAGCCTAATTATTAAGTTGTTATAGCTATTTTTTTTTGCAAACAGTTGCAAATTTACACATCAATCAAGACATAAAGTAACATCATCATCTCAGTGTTGTGTTAGTTGTGTTATGCCACCAACAAAGGTACGTCTTTTTGTAGCTCTGGTTTGATTAATGTTGAGGAATTTTGTAACCTTCCTCACACGTTACTGTATATGCCACTATATATTATGTATATTGTATATTACATTATATCTGTACAGGAGAAAAGTACCTGTCTAAATTCCACAGTTACTCCCTTCTCTCTCTAAGCAGTACCAAAGGTCAGGTTATAGATAAAGGGCCAACCAACAGTACATCGTAGTGTCTACGTTGAGGGACTTTCATATCTAACTCAGATGCCCCAGACAGAGAGGCACCAACTTCAAGTCTCACAAACTTCAACTCTTTTGCGTATTTCACCAGTGGCAAGACGTAAGGACAGAATGGGATTTAGTTATGCATACTTTAGGCTTAACTATCCAATAGGATGTGAACACCTACATGTAACATAGAGAGTGACAGCAATTCTAACCATTCATGGATCTGCTGTTAGAATGGGTGATGCAGGTAGAGGGAGATGTACTGGGATGCTGTGGGAGACATCTTCAGACTTGGTGGTGACAATTTCTCATGTTACTCTGTTAGCGTTTGTATATTGTTTTACCTTCTGGTCTCCTTGATGCATCAAGTCTACATTAAAACCTCCTGCATAAGACATCAGCTGCTGCCTGAGTTCTCCTTCACCAGCTTCCAGAAAACTTCCATAGCAGTTATTGTGAAAAACATTTGGTTAATTAGTTGCTAGATTCTTAATGCAACATTACACTTTGTGAAGATTCAAAGTCATCAAGGTCATGGATACTTTCTTCATAGTTAATGTGTTTAATTGACTGCTGTTCTGGACCGGGCAAAGGCCGGAGGCTTCAAATTCGTCATGTTGCATTGGTATAGTTGGGGGAAGGTTTTAGTATATGTCTGGTTCTACTTCATTGATTTTGATTCGGCCCACAGTGCAGCCTAGAGGTGGAATACCTCACCTAAGCAATACTGACAAAGAGGGTCCCTTTTTAAAATATATTTTGGGTATTTCCCCTTTACTGACAGGACAGTGCAAGTGCCAAATGGGGAGAGAGAAAGGGAAAGAGGTGCAGCAAAGTACCAGGTGAGAACTGATTACCTGAACTGGAACCATTCAAGATTTAAACCATTCAAGCCACAGATGCCGAAGCATTGCTCAGAATTTGATTTTGTGCTACGTGTGAGTAACTCAAAACTCAATGGCTCTTTATGGACCCTTGTATACATATATAACCTACTTACGATCGACATAGGGTATGACAAAGTGTTAGCGTGTGTTCCAAGTGCATATTTATATTATATTTATATTAGTCTCACCATATTTTTTTTCCATAAATATCAGTATGTTGCACAGATGGGTGGAATAATGGTATCCACGTTTCAACAAAAATGACATGAGTAGAGTTATTATGGCATAAAATATTCTCACTTTTTCAACCTGAAATGTCATATTACTTATTTATTGACCTGCCATGTTTTTTTTTTTACCTTTCTGGTTTCTTAAGAAGGTAAATGAACGTTTTTGGCAGCTGATGCCTTTTTTTTCCTCCTGTTTTTGCAGTACCAGCAGAATATATAAGTGCCCACACTAATGGCTTTTCCAAGAACTCCTCTGAGTTGTGGAATCAGACTCTTGTGATGCAATGTCTTTACTTTCCAGTTCACATAGAGAGCCAGATAGATAGTCATCAAAATCCAAACAACTAAACATTGATCATCAACATCGATAATCATGCCAGCGACATAGAGAGAGCACCTGGGGGATGGGATGAAGGGCGAACTTGTTTTCTGAGTTGAGTGGGTGATGAGGGAGAAAGGGATGGGAAGTGCAGGAGTGCGGGAAGAGGAGGAGATGGAGTAAGAAGGGGGTGTGGGTGGGGTGGTATTACAGACCTAAGCAAGTGTGACAGTTGTGAAAGCTTTCAAGGGGGAAAAAAAGGTTTCCCTGGCCTCGTAGCAATGCTAAACTGAGTGTGACCCTCGGACTGAACCCAGCCATCTCTCTCAACCGTGCAAGGACAGGAAAACCCTCCACTGAGGGTGTGTGTGGGATTTCAGCTTACAGATTCAGATTCTTGTCTCCTGACAACTTTCATTTGATCTGTATTTTCTGTTTACCATTGCCAACTGATATGCGATTGCAGAAATACACTGTAGGGATGACGTTCATATGCAACTTTTTTGTGCCTTGAGATGATCACATAAAGTCAATATGTATTTATTTATTTATTATTTAGATTTATTTTTACGTCAGATGTCTGAGCATAACAAATTATTCATAAGCAGTGTAGGATGGCACTTGGTGCACCACTTTGACTTCACCAGTCAAGACTAAGATACCTCAACATTTTCTGCAGACTGTCATTGTTACCAGAGGATGAATCCAACTCACATCGGTGATCCCATGAATATATGGCAATAACACCAACATGAGGTCAACATCTTGGTGTTTCGGGAAAACGTCTCGGGTTTTTTGTGGAGATGATCCCCACAGAATGCAGATCTCTTCGCCTTTCCTGTAGCTCCATCGGCAGGGTAACAATTTAAATGTATCCATAATAATCTCAACATAATTGTCATCTAGCTCCATCATCAAAAATGATGCCATTAGTAGTAGAAGTAGTCAAAATTAGAATTTCTTTAATAATTTCCATTACAATGCAATACCTGAAAACTCAGCCTTAAGGTCTTTGCATACTCCAAATGTTTATTTTGTGCGATTTTTTAAAACCATCATCCTATAAAAATCATTACGCACAGAAACCTTGCCCACTAAGTTCGATTTGTTTTATAATTCTATCGTTTTAGTCGCAGTAGAAGCTAAAATCGAGGAGTGAGGATGATTTTGTGGTCCTCTCACTTCTGAAAAAAGATAACTAGTGGGTCCATTAAATCCTGAGAAGCCGTCTGTAACAAAGACAAACATCATCTTCTGATTAAGGAGATGCAAAATGATCCTGTTCGCCTTTAAGTTTTTTTCAGGATGTCAGGGGTCCAGTTTGATACGCTGCAGTACTGAGACCACACATTCAAAAGAAGAAAACAAATTCCTGTGATCCAAATGATCACCAACAACTACTGGGAGGTAAGGAAACACAAACACACACACAGGCACACAGGCACACACACACACACACACTAGGCTTAGATGTTATCAGCCGTTATCAGTGCAACAGGGCACAAACCACAAACAGGGAAATCTCGGTGTCACATCTTAAATCAAATGCCAGATATGCTCAAAGATGTCTCTAAAATATCTTTGACAGATGCAAAAAATGTAGCAAATCAAACCTGTTCCAAAAACTCTGAGAACGGATGAAGGTTTTTGGGGCTGGTGTGTTAATGTGATTGACATAACACAAGGTCGTATTTTTTTTTTTTTATGTGCAACAATTTCAGACGAAAAATACAGACTTGGTGTGCTAAGATCTTTAGTCATACATGTGTCAAGTGCGAATTAGTAAATTGTAGCATGCTGCCAGACCAACCTAAGATGGTTAACATGGTAAACAATATACCTACAATGATGGAGGACTCCACTTCCTCCTGTTGTACAAAAGGGTTGCATTTTTATTGATGTAATTTGGAGCTAGAAGCCAGTAGCGCTCGTGCTGTTGAGCTGCGGTGTCAAGGTCAAACAATCGCGTGTATGTCTCATCTTGACCTTTGATCTCGATTTTATAGCATCTGTGATTAAAAACTACCAACTTAGAATGACAGAAACCATTTTTAATTCAAATAATCTTTACATTGACTTCATTGTTTGGCCCATGTTCAATCCACTAACATGGAGGAGATTTGGCTTAACTTTTGGAGAGCTGTAATGTCGTCCATCTTTATATACAGTCTATGATTATACCTGTTAAATCCACCGTGTTAGCATTGTCATTGTGAGCGTATTAGCATTTAGATATAGGTCAAAGCACTGTGGTGTAAGCACAGCCTCACAGAGCCGCTGATTTGGCTGCAGACTATATGTCTTGTTGTACCGCAGTTTCTGAAAATTGCAATGAAATCTGCCATAAGGAGCAGAGAACAGTTTCATTTGTTTGACTTTTAGTGCACCTTCAGAGTCCCATGATGCTTGATATGGCATTTTGCAGGCTCCTCTGCTCTAACAAGGAAGAAACTCTGGGGGAAAACAGAATCCTTGCCATTTTTTTGGGGACTATGTCGGGCATGCAAAAATTGTCGGATGCAAAGATCCTCAACTGCAGTGCCGCTTACAAGCCTAACCCCAGTGTTTACCCCCTTCCATCTGCCCCTGTTTACCCCAGACTGTGGCTCTGTATGTTAGGGGACCGGGGAAGTCCACACTAGCAGAAGGCAAGAGTGCGAGCTATCGAATTGGAACTCCTCCACCTGCCAAGAGAAGTAACTCTTCCTTTTATGAGCCAATTGAAATTCAGCTCACAGGCTATCCATTCTGTCAATGACAAGCAGAGTCAGGACAACCTTGCAACCCCCAACACTAATAACACTGTAATGGTCAGAGATAGATCATGCTGAACGCTGATAGTTAGAGCGGGTCTTCGGCCTCCCATAAGTGTTTATTGCAGACAATTTTTGCCTTCATTTGTTTTGAGCAGATGCATGCCTGGGTACACCTGCGGTCGATCTTAATAGTTTTCACTCCGGCAGCGAACTGACAAATGATCTGCAGTTTTTGCTGTTTGTTCAAAGAGAGCATCCTTCTGCAGAGGCCGCACACTACAGTATGTGCTTAAAGACCCGATACACAGGGAATGGTCTGCTCTTGATTTGTATGCATTCGGGCCACTCTGACCTCTGACCCCTCGTGCTCCACTCACCGACATGACAGGTTCATTACCAGCCACTGAATCTGAGAAATCAATCCCGCACATTCTCTAGACGCCGCTTCTCACTTGCATATGATTGTTTGTGGAATCAATAGAAGCGGAGAGGAAGGTGGGAGATAGGACTAAGAACAGGTTTCTTCCTGTGGACCCAGTTTCTGTTTCAGCAGTGTGTGGCCGGCTTTGTCGTGATTAGCACTGCCACCAAGGGGCAGTAGAGAGCCTGAAATGAAAGTGCAACAACTTCAGGGAATGCAGTCAGAGCTGAAATCATAATAACAAATTAAATACTGAAGATGTGTCCCCATTAACTATTATCAAATTCACACGATATAGTTGTTGTGAAAATGTCTTACACTGCAGTACATAACAACTCAATACATATGGCAGTATAGGTCTATCTATCTATCTATCTATCGATCTATCTATCTATCTATCTATATAGTATAAAGTCACATGTATATTCTAGTAATTTATCTTTTTAGATATTTTCTTATTAATAGCCACTCTATGATGAAGATAATGAAGTTTATCAATTGGTATTAGTGATACAGTAAATCTGACATTACCTGCACTACTGGAGCTGACCAGTCAGTCTTATTAACTATATGAATACATGACAAATCCCTTTTTTGTTACAGAAACAATGCATATTTACTTGCTATTCACCATAACACATGTGTAACACCTTTGATCCAATACAGATTGAGGCATCACATCTAAGATATAACTGCCTATAGCAGTGTAACATAGTCCCACCACATTACCATATATTCCATATGTGACCATATCTCTCCACGATCGTAAATCTGAGTGAGGGTTATCTCCGCTGGAGGCGGCGCATCCTCACAGGAGAGCGGGGCGCACGGTAGGCGGCGTCAGTCCGGACAGCGACGTCCTTCTGAGCTCACTTCCGTCGGCTTGACTCTGATCACTATTCCCCCACTAGTCTCTCTCCCCGCTTTTGTTCTCCCAGTCCCATTCAGCCATCGCTGCCGAGAGCAACGGAGCCAGTCGGTCGGGAAACCGCAAGCCGCCGCAGAGTAGCGGACTCGTATCACGCAGAATAACCATCCGTCCGGTCGCCACATGCTCAGCGCAGTCCGCACAGAGGATACGCGGCACTCCGTAGTTACATAACTGGACTACTTCTTTTTTTTTTTCTGTCATTGTTGGGGCTTTTTTTTCACGCTTTTCTTTTTTCATCGCAACAACACTGACCTCCCCCAGTGTCTCAAGTCAAAATGGAGAACGACGACAAGTACCTCCCCGAGCTGCTGGCGGAGAAGGACAGCCTGGACTCGTCGTTTACGCACGCCATGAAACTTTTAAACGCAGGTAAAGTCGTTGTTTGGTGCTGTTGTTATTTCTCATCCTCACTCTCGCGGGGCATTTGGCTCTGAGCGCACCCCCCCACGCGCACGCTCTGAGCGCCATGTGTTTGCGGACGGGACATGGACGCACTGCCCCGGCAGCGGCCACCCCGACAATGAGCCTCTTCACGGCTCAGTGATGATAGCTGTGTGTGTGTGTGTGTGTGTGTGTGTGTGTGTGTGTGTGTGTGTGTGTGTGTGTGCGCGCGGGGCTCCTGTGGGAGGCATGCAGCGGTTAGTTAGATGCGAATGACCAGTGTGTGGAAGTGTAAACAGCCTGAAGCCGCAGCGCCACGGGATGAGCCGCGCTCTGAGATGTCCGTCTCCTCCTGGAGCAGCTGCTGTCTTCAGTAGCGTGGAGGCAGGTGTCCACTTCAAACTGAACAACGCAAAGACATTGTGTGAATGGCAGCAGCTTCATAAATGAGCCCGGGGCCCCGGGGGGGTCACTAGCGCTGCTCCCGGAGCTGCGAGGCTGCTGCAGCGGGGACGGAGACCTCCTGGTCCTCGCTGCCGAAGTGCCTCTGAGCAGGAGGCTGCAGACAAGTAGCAAAAAGAAAAAAAAGGCATGTCTGTGCTATTCAGCATTTTAAACATGGCCTCACATTATTATACATAATGTATTTATAGAGGAGCAGCACTGTTAAAACCAATTCATTTTACCCCCTGTAATGACATGGTGGGATGATGGGTAAAAGCAGCCACACGTGTCTATAAATACACAAAACAACAGCGGGACATTACAAGCTGTGGACACCAAGTCCAATGGAGGGAACTGAAGGAGAGTGGCTTCTTTTATTTTTTAATCTTGTTAATCTATTTCCTAAGTAGTCTTTTATTGTTGATCTCCAGGAACAGAGCGCCCTCCACATTCCACTGCATGTTTTACTTTGTGACAAATACAAATCCTTGAAGTGAATATTTAGTAAAGGTCTGTGTTGTTGACCGTGTGCCCTCTCAGTGGCCATGAGTCGTTTACTGCCAGCTACTTCTTATCTGCTGCTCGTCTCCAGAATCTCTGGCTCCTTATGCTAAACATTGAGTTTGTGTGACAGGATGTGCGATATCTTTCCCCCTCTGAACTTGAGAGTAAAAGTGTGTCAGCGTGCAGTGTGTGTGTGTGTTGTGGGTTCCCTCAGTTAAACATTCAGTTAGGTTCCTCCCCTCTCTCTCCTCCTAAAACCTGCAGCTGGTAGACTGCGGTGTATCTGACATGTTTGCACACGGCAGGCTCAGGGGTTTGTCATGACCAGGAGAGAGGAGGTGGTTTGAGATGGTTGCAGTTGGTGGCATGAAGGTGTAGAGAAGAGTCGGTGGCTGCTTCTCTTCTGTAGCCGTAGGTTATGGGTTTAAAGATTCAATAGTATGTCTAAAGCCCATATTGATTTTTGATTAATGTGACCATTGTTTATAACATTCTGTGGTGTGTGAATGGCCACTTGGTGAAAAACATCTCACACGTTCTCAAACCTCAGAATAATGTCTTTAAATGTTCCAAACCAAAAGATATTCGGTTGAGAGTGACAGCTGTTTCAGATGAGCAACAGATCCCCATGTGGACGAGGTGCAACCAGAGTTTGTGTTTTTTGCTGCAATGGTTAATGGGTTATCAGAAGTGTAAAAAAACACTCACTCTGTTCTGTGTGTTGCCAAGATAAAAAAAAAAGTGCAAAATGAAAAACTCATTGCGTACATTCTGTTATCATCTTTTATTTATCTGTGAGCAGTGTTGTTTGGGAGTTCAGTTAACATTGATCTGGTGATTTGTCGGTGTGAAGAATTCAAGATAATGTTAAAAACAGGAAAACTTGGACAGTAAAGCGAACGCGTCTTTTTAAGATGTTTAATATCCAAAGAACCGCAATGGATAAATTACAAGAGGTGTCGAAAAATGATAACTTCTATTAATTTTTATCATAGACGACTCAATGGTTTTCACCATAAATCACCAAAATCACCGCTAACTTACCTCATATGAATCCACCTGATGATGATGTGCTCTGTCTCTCTGCATCCTGTGAAATTGCATGAACGCTTTGCCTGAAACAATACCTCTCCCCCCCCTTCTAGAAATTGATAGAATCCAGAAAGGCGAGACTAAAAAGGAGGCAGAAGCATACCTGGACCTTTTCACAACAAAGAACATCAAACTTAAGGAACGCGTGCTCATACCTGTCAAACAGTACCCGAAGGTGAGACTCCTCTGCCTCCCCATTTGTCTTTCCCTTCTCTCTCCTCTTTTTCAGCGTGCACCCCTCTTGATTTAATTTATCCTGCAGCCGGGTTTCGATTATACAAAGCCACGGGGTTGCTCTGGAGTCTCAAATTACTCCTCTCAACCCCGATCTTTAAGCTCCAGCGTATAATTACAGCTGATACTGGCATGTTTTAAAATATCCCAGTAAGGATCAAAATGTTAACATCACTGTAGTCGGGATGGATCTGTGTTTCAGTGTAATTCATATTGTGTTCAGTGGATTCGATCTCCTCTGTTCAGAATGATGTCTTGTCAGGTAAATTCATCCACATTAATTCAGCCTATATGTGGCTCCACATTCTGTATTTATGATGGACGATGTGTGTGTGTGTGTGAGGGTATCGAACTCTCGGCTAGTTGCACAATGCTCAATCTGCATGTTGTTAAGTTTATTCTCATCAGTTTGGGTCAAGCTCTTCTTTAAGTATAAGGATTTTTAACAAAAGTTTATAGACTTGGATTTTTGTTTTGTTCCAAGCACTTCTAACAAGTTAAAATCTATAGATGCTGCCCCCTCCCAAGCATCAGATCAATATGATGTAGGAGTCTGGTCTGTGCTGGTAAGACAGCCCTCTGATCTCCCAGACTTAGATTTAATTTGTGCATCAGTCCTCTGTGTCAGGAATGACAAAGCTAATAAGCGTATTACGATTACGAAAAGCCACCTTTACAACTCCAGGAGGAATTGCCTTTTTTTGCTACATGTGTTTGGTACTGACAGCTTATTGTAGGACACATCATATACACAATAATTACATTTTTCAAAGATTGAGGAGGTCAAGATTGCAGCTTTTGATCACAGACTGGTTCTGGCTCATTGCTCGGATGATTGTAGCAAATAGTAACTGACGGTATTACTGCCCTCGAGGGCTCCTATCGACCTTCTCTGGTAAATCTACTCCTTAGACCTGCAGTATGCACATTAAGACCCCTGCCAGCGACGGCTCCTTCACTCTCCTGGTATTAAACTCGCCTCTGCTTTGATTGTCACGCTGATTTTCCCCCTGCTTTGTTTTGCTATTAGTTCAATTTTGTGGGGAAGATTTTGGGACCTCAGGGCAACACAATCAAACGGCTACAGGAAGAGACTGGAGCCAAGATCTCTGTGCTGGGCAAAGGATCCATGAGAGACAAAACCAAGGTATGACACACACACACAAACACACACACACACACATGTTATAGACCTAGGAAAAGGCACTTAAAGCCATAAGACATCTGGCCTGTACTTGAGAAGGATTGCAGGCAGTGAGTCCAGATGGCATCAACTCGCAGGATCGCTCGGCTGAACGTAAATGTAAAGCCAAGGGCAGCTACGCAGCGCGCACCGCGCAGCTGTTCCGGGAATCTTTAGGGAAGCCCATTAAACCTTTTCTCCACCAGTTTGTGATTATTAAACTATATAAAGATAGCGAATGAAAAACACATGCCTAAGGCGGAAGAAACACAATTAGTTCTTGCATAATTCATTTAATCTGTGTGCGTTAGCCTTGTGCTCTCTTTGACGCGTGGACACTCCCTTGCGCTTGTTTCAGGAGGAGGGGCTGAGAAAAGGCGGCGAGCCCAAGTACGCACACTTGTCCATGGAGCTGCACGTGTTCATCGAGGTGTTTGCCCCCGTGCCCGACGCCTACCTGCGTATGGCACACGCCATGGAGGAGGTCAAGAAGTTCCTGTTCCCAGTGAGTCTGACTTTGCCGTTGGCTTGTTTGTGTCTGTTGTCATCTGCCTGCTCGACTGCATGAACTGTGCTAGAGCTGCAAGTAACAACCGTTTTTTTCTTTTGGTCGCTGAAGCAATGTCTTTTACAAAAGAGAAGTTATTCTTTGCATTTGTTAAAATGTAACAGCAAATTGTTTTTAAATGATAACGGATCAAATTTGTTGAGAGTGGAGTTGACTGCTTGACCGTATAAACTGAAGTAGATCTGCAGCTTTTCCTTATCCATTATCCTGCTGATTATTTCCTCAACTGTTAATGTCAAATGTTAATGTCATGTGTAAAATGCTACAGTAATATAATTCCCTTAATTCAATGTTGATATTTTCAAATACCTTGAGTTTTTTCCAATCGATACCTTAAAACCCTAAAAGGATTGATTCATCAGGTAAGATAAGGAGAAGTTGGAATCGGGGAATGTTTGCTTAAGAAATTACATAAAAGATTGAATTTCAAAGTAATTAATTAAATATCTGCTAGACTACTTATCAATTAATGAACACATTTTTTCAGCTCTAAATGGAGCACGAGCACGAACACGAACACATACAGCTTTATAAGTCCTTTTCCCAACCTGGGATCTATGACGGCAACAAGTCTAATTGCTGCAGTTATGCGAATATGGGCGGTCTACAAATGGAGTATCTGAGTTTGCGGAACCCTGCTGAAAGTGTTTTTGAGCGACTGAGGGTCACCTGTCAGAAAGGTGAGCAGTCACAGTGTGTGAGTTAGACGCCGCTCTGGGAGGGGGTCCCAGCAGTACATCTAGAGGAGATAGAGTGGGTGTTCACCCGATGGCACAGTCCAGGCACGTAAAGCAATCAGCTTAAGAGGAGGAATTGGGTTGCTTTCACTGTGTCAGCAGGGTTACCCCGTCATGTTGCGCGCCTGCATGTCTGTCCATCACTGTGTCTTTACCCGAGTCTCATTCTTCAGCGACTGAGAGGAGTCAGCCTGGAGACGGCTCCGAGACAGATATGTGGGCTTTATTGGTTTTATGTTGAGAGGTTCTTGAGCGCGGGCCAAACCCGATCTGCTGTCAGACCCCGGCTGAAGCCCATAGTGCCGGAACAATGGCTCTCGCCAGGGGGTTTGTGAGATGCCTTACATTTTTTAATTAGTCTGGAGGGTTCATAAGAAGAAAGAATAAGTTAAAACCAGAGGCGGGATGAATTGACTGATGAAGCAGCTGCTGTGTTAATTCTGCCATGTTATGCAAAAAGCAGAACTTGTCGAATTTAAGGCTCTAATCTGTTGGGCTTGATGTCCCTCATTTGGAAAGAGGACATATTTTAATGAGTGACTCTCAGAGAATGGGTGGATGTGACTTGTTGGGGAAATGTTTTATGTATTACCTGTACTTCTCAGGTATTCCACTAGGCTTTGACGACTGTTCTCCCTCATCCTTTTTATGTCTGCAAATGTAAATGCAAAAGCAGTGCCTCGCTCGGGTGTGAATGATTTGCATAGCTTCTTATGTGTCGACATTGACAATTCTTAAAAGCAAAATGTCGTCCATAGAATGTAAGGTCTAAAGAAACCTCATTAATCTTAATACCTCGATAGGTGAAGATACTGTATTTCACCTCACTGGCTCATTAAATGCAACCGCTGCCACACTGTTACTGGCTGAGATGAATTAGTAATCAGTCAAAGGGTTTGTGTTTTTCTGCTTGTGTTGCATTGAAAAAAAACGGAAAGCTGCAGTATGTGCTGCATATTCTATTCACCTTTCCCTTTCACCATCGTTAGTGCTCTGTCACTACTCCAGTCCAGGGACTGATTTATGAAAAAGGATTGATTGGGTCACTATGTGCCTCTTGTGATTGGTCCCTGAAGAAAGTCGGCGGATTGTGTGGCTGGATTTGTGCTGCTCCGACAGGCGGCCACGCTAATCCATCGCCAACTTATTGTTTTTCTGCAGATAGAATAAGGTAACCGCTGATGCAGTCATACCAGGGTTGTCAGGAAGTGCAGGCAGAAGTGATTTACATTTTGTGCATGATGGAGAGGAACAGGAAGGCGGGGAGTGAGGATGGATGGTTTCCAACCTCCCACATTCACGACCCCCCTCTCTCTTCACACTCTGACTCACTGGCGCTAAGACTTTTTCTTCCACTCGCTCTGTTGGCCATTAGGGGGATGCCGTGTTTTGATCTGCTCTGTAATTGTGTCTCACTCTTTTATTCATCACTCCTCCTTCCGCTCTTTTCTTCCCTCTCTTTTTCATCTGCATGGCTTCACTTTTCCCACGTCACATGCTCTTGTTTCTCACACTCGCTTATGTCTTTTTTATTTTCTACTCCACCTCCTGTGCGTGTGTGTGTGTGTGTGTAGGATATGATGGATGATATCTGCCAAGAGCAGTTCATGGAGATGAGCTATCTGAACGGAGGCCAGGAGCACGTGGCCCGAGGTCGAGGGGGCATGCCGGTCAGGGGCCGTGGGATCCCTCCTGCTGGAGCACACAGGTGAGGAGATGCAAACACATACACAAGCAGGCTTTCTCATATAACAGCTGCCGAGTCAGAGAGGCAATACAAAGACACTGCTGTTCATCTGCTACTGTATCTATGCATCAATGAAAATGCTGAGCAAGGCCTGGAGTATATTCATATTTACTCCTTTTTCTTTAACTTTGTAGTTTTTGTGTACTTATATGCTGAGTGACAATTTGTGGATACTGGGAAGCTTTTTGACTGAGAATACCTTCGAGAATACACAACATACTGAATCAAAGGTTGTAAACAAATGACTTTTCACACAAAACGTGAGTTAAGAATGGTAAAAGCATTCAATGAACAAAAAAACCCTCCTAAAACCTGAGGGTTTTCTCAAAAACCCAACGTTCACCAAAACCTATATTTTTAAAACGTGACTAAAACGTGAAATGAAAACAGTTTGACAGCTTAAACCTTTGGCTTTTATTGTAAACCATTTCCTTTGCCCCGGAAACTGGATGTGACTGGAAACAACAAGCACATTTGTCAACATATTACTTTTGTTTTTGCTTATTGATTTTTTTTTTCATGTTGATGAAAATGCGGGCAAAGGCAATGACTTACAATGAAAGCCAAAGGTTTGAGCTTGCAAAGGTTTTTATTCCATGTTTCTGTGCGCTTCAGAGGCTCAGACATAAAGGTTGACCCTGTAACATGCTGCTAGGGTCAATCTTTTACTTCTGTTTTGTAGAGATACTGGCTCTTACTCACCGAAATCCTCCACCACCCCGTCTCTCAGCCTGAGCTTTAACTAGCTCATCTGGCTTAACCCACTGACACAACGCGAATATCTGGCGCGGAAAGGGAGATGCATGCATGTGTTCCATTTGGTCTTAAAGGTTTTAAAGAATAGTTGGAAATTTTGGAAATGCACTTCTTTCTTGTTATAGTTAGATGAGTGCATCAATTCCACTGTCATGCATGTATGGTAAATGCATCGCTGGAGCCTGCAGCTGGTTAGCGAAGCATTAAGACCTGAAACATGGCTACCCTGACCAGCTCCTGTAAAGCTCAATAACTACTATTTAAACTAACAAGATGTAGCATGCTAATTACTGAGCTTTAAAGGTGCTAGGCTAGCTGTTTCCCAGTTTCCAGGCTTTTTGACAAGCTATTTCCACAATATCAAACTGTACTGTAGTAACTCTGATCTTTTCTCCAGGGGTAGGGGAATGCCTCCTCGCGGTGCTGCCCCCAGGGGAGGTGTGAGTCGAGGTGGCCCAGTGAGGGGCGCCCCGGGAGGCCGAGGAGGACCCCCTGCAGCACCTGCCAGGGGAGCTGCGGCACCCCGCGCCAGGCCCCCAGCTGCTGGACCTCCCCAGAGGATGGCCCCACCTCACCAGCACGTATCCACCACTGGCCAAGAGAGCTACGATGAATATGTAAGTACAACTTAAAGTGGAGGGAAGTTTTTATTTATTCATTTTAGTTTATACGTGTATATATATCAGGAAAATGTAGTGTAAAAGCCAAAAGACTAGTTTTCCTGTAAAGATGTGATCCTCTTAGATGTGACGCAACTTTTTAACGTCCCTCTCCAACACGCTTCAACTCTGAATGAAATTGTTTTGGGCACCTTAATAGCTTTAAATGGCACGTCCATCAACAGAAGAAAGAGTGTTCTCAGATGCTCGAAACATAAGGGGAGCCTGTCTTCTTTAGTACCAGTCTAGCAGTTTGGGGACATCTTGACATTCATGATTCATGGACAAGTCTCTCCTGAAGTCTCACTCTGTTTCTCTGTTTCCTTTCCTCTTCAGGGCTACGACGAGAGCTACACAGACCCGACCTACGAGTCATACGACAGCTATTACAGTCAGCCGCAGGCGTGAGTGAATCAGACGTCTCCTTAGTTTTCAGCCACTCCTCACAAACTGCTCACACATCACCGAGCTGCTGGTTTCACTAGAGACGGGACTTACAGAAACACTGTTTGGCCCCTCTGCACGAATACAACACTGATGGTTTCGTTAGGAGGAACCACCCTGGACTCAGATGTTCCATGTTAGAGAGCCAAGCTTTGATCTTAGTGGAAGCCAATTATCATCCCCCTAGACATTAAAATCAGCAGTTACTTGATGTTTTTCAAAGATTGAAAGTGATTTTTTTCCCCGTCTCCCTGTTTTTTGACCATCAGAGAGCCAGAATACTTTGACTACGGACACGGAGAGACCACAGAGTCGTACGAGTCGTATGGTGAGGGAAGAATGTAATTCAGTGTCAACAAAGATGATCAAATTTGTACAGTAAAATAGATGCTGAATACAAAAAGTGTAGAAACAAACAGGACCAAAAGCCTATATGAATGTGTGTGTGTGTGTGTTTATTTTGTCTCTGTGTCCATCTCCAGGCCAGGATAACTGGAACGGGACCCAGCAATTAGGGCCAGGGAAGGCCCCTCCCCCCTCCAGAGGTGCCAAGACGCCTTACCGGGAGCACCCATACCGACAGTACTGAAGCAGACTCGCCACCCCTAACGTGTCGCCCTGACTACCGCCTGTCTCCCACGGCAGCTCTTGCTTTAAGCAGCCCGACAAAAGTAATTGTCCGTTTTGTCTTTGGTTTGGTCTTTTTTCCGACACCGGACTTAATACAAGAGAGCAAATTGGGAACTGAAAATCGGAACTGGTTTTTGAGATTTGACCGTGAACTCCCTCTCCCACCCCTACTTTGTCGCACCAACCAACCACCCACCCATCCATCCAACCAACCAAAGCGGCTTTTAGATGGGTTAGACAGAAGTTGGCATCCGTTTTTTGTTCTCTTTCATTTAAATTTTTGTTTATGTTGCTGTATTCTTTCTCTGACCCTTTTTACCCCCCTCTGGCTTTTTTGCACTGTTGATCATTAATTTTTTAACTGTTTGGGAGTAATCATTTCTACTGGAATTAGTGGCTCATTACCCACTTGTCTAAGGAATCCATATTAATTGTTTTTAAATACAAAGAATCTGTCGAGGGTCAGTTGCAGATTCCCATTTAGGCTACATTTCAAAATTCTGTTAATATAGCCAAATAAAAGACCTTTTAAACTTCCAATTATGTAATATAGAAACAAAAAAAATCAATCTTAAATCAAGTGACGGTTAAAGAATCAATGTTAATGGAATCAGTACAATTCGTTCTTGATGATGGTTTGTTTTTAAATAGTTCTAAAACGTTGTCCATTTAGACTTAGGCAGCAATATTTGTTATTGTACTTAGAGTTTTGAAATATAGCCCTAATAGACACTGTTGAGATGGACTGTCCTCATATCCTCAATTTGTTATACATGTTAAAAAGTTAATTTTAAGATTCTGAAAACAAAATGTTTGTTTAATAAGAACACGGCCAAGAGATGGCCTCCTGTTATGCTAAATACAGATCAGGTCTTCATTCTGTGATCTGATTCTCTTTAAACTGCATGCACAAAGTACTCAAGAAGGATTGGGACAAAAATCTCCACATGGGTCTTCTCTTTCTATAGAGAAGGGATCCTGCAGCTCAATCCGAACTATTGTACATATTTTAAAACTAACTGTACTTATTCTGCCACTAGTATCTGTACCCTCTCCATAAAATGCATTATGCTACATGTGTAAGCTTGCCTAAATAGGTTACTAAATCTGTCCAAAAGATGTTTTGCAGCAGTTTGTCAATAAAGCTTAGTTTGTTTTTTATGAAACTTAACTTGCTTTATTTGTTTCCTGTCCTAGTAAAATTCTGAAATGGCCTTTTTTAAACAACCTTCAGCAGTCAGATGTAGGTGTTTTGCTTTGTTTCTCATTCAAAACCGCATTTTAAATCTAAATGAATGTATTGACGTCTGGAGACTTTAACCCTACTAAATGATGTCTTGATTGATTATCAAAAGAGCACAACTTATTCTTTCTCTCTCTTTCTATACTTTTATAAAAGGACCCAGAGGTAAGACCTCTAAAATAACCTGGATAGCTTCCTAATGTGTATAGAGTTCTAAAGCATTGAATGCCTGGGTATGTATAAGACTTTTTCAATCCTCTTACCTGTGGTCGTAATCGTTAATGAGAATTGCTTTTATAGCATCTGAAAATTAACTGAATTCAAACCACCACCATTCAGGTCTAGACTTCGTTGTCATGAATGACGCTGGCGCGATGGCTACTTTAGTACAGAGTAATGGCAGTGCAATGGAGAGGATGGTTATAACCTAGAGAACTCCACTGTAAAGGTAACCTAACCCTAAATGTTTAATTTCGTAGTGTGTTTATCCATTGACATAAACTTGCTGGTAAATGCGTACACTTTCTTAAAATATTATTGCAGTCATGGCAACAAAAAAGAATCGACTCAAAAGTAAGACAAACGTAACTTCCAATATACAGTAGTGGATTTTATGTACCAAAATAACTGTTCTGTGTACTAACAAAATATATTAGCATAGTTTTAATGCAACTCATGCTAAAATGAACAAAGCCAAATCTATGTCAATCTCTTCTGTACAGTTGAGCTGCTGTTACTTTTTTCATTTGCTGTGTAAAGGTTGCTTACTGTAATATTGAAAAGGTTCTGCCTGTACAAAGTTATCCAAAAAAATACAGCTTGAGTTGCATGAGCATATCTTCTCCTGTAGACGTTGCATGATCTCTGTCTCAAGTTTCTCCCAGTGTATTTAGACAAGATATTGATTTGGGGTTTGTCCTTCCTTCAGGCACAGCCGTCGGTCACTGAGTGCCCGGAGACTGACAGTCTGCTGAAGTGAGACCATACAAAGCTCAGGTTGGTTCACCGCTGCACGTTTGTCCATTTTAAAGGACCATACTGCTGTTTTCTTTGCATGTCCTCACCACATTAACTACACGCTCCATATTTTTTTTCATCACTGCTATCCATACAGCAGCTTTTAGATTGAAGTTTCTACCTTCCAGGCAGCCATTAGTAACCATTCATGTTTGCGTAATATGAAAATACCTGCGTAGACGTGAGACTTACATGGAATGTGTCGTCCTAAGAGAACAAATCCAGCTGCTTTATTGAATTATACAAGCTTCATTGCTTTTGTAGCAAACTGAGCTTTTTTTCGGACGCTTTCCCAATTGGTGCATTCATGGACACTCAGACCACTCAGATCTGAATGTCTGGTCTCAGGCAGAAGTGTTTTTTAAACGAATAGTGCAGCAATTTTGGAGAGCTTATTCAAATTTTGGGGTCATTTGCAGTAACTATGATGCTTACCTAATGACAGCGTAGCTGTTAGCATCATTAAGACTGAAAATGGAGAAGAACCTAGTCTACCTCTTGTTGAAGTTAGTAAAATCTGTATCACTATTGGGTTATTTTATTCATTAAATAAGAGATAGTGTGTTACTTAGCTAGGTTTAGGTAGGTAGGTAGATTTCAGCGCCAGGCTAGCGTCGTTCCAGAAATGTTAAGCGATGCTAATCAGCTGCTAGTTGTTATACAATAATAATCAATGCTGTGAATCTTTTTGCATCTGCAATCAAAACTAGGCTATAGAGAGTTTTTAGACATTCCTATTCAACTCAGACGAGGTCATTTACACCGTGTTTTAAGCTTAATATCCTCTGATATCTTCCGACGAGGTGCATTCAGGGACCATCCGTCGGAAATGCTAACGTCCACTAGCTTAGCCACTTATGTTGGAATTTTAAGCTTATAACACAATGTCAATGGCCTTGTTTCGATCGAATATGAATGTCAGGGCTTGCGGACACTTGGGTGACACCACACGAGCAGATTGGAGGAATGTTATGTTTTTTGTTGTTGTTCTATAACGTCTGAATATAGGTCACTAATCAGCTACACTGTTTACTATCCCTTTAAGTTAAAAAAGCGGACACATTTTCCCCCTATGGGAATTAGCCAGTTCTAACCGTATAAACTTGTACACAATAGGTAAAAGTCTAAAACATTATTACCACTAGTGTGGTCCTTTAACTTTCCCATCTTTCAGCCTGTGTAACAGTATGCAGCAGCAGCACGTTTCGTGAAATTCACAGCATTTCAAAGGTTGGTTGATCCTGATGATTGCCCAGCTCCTGTTAAGTCCCCTTGCTTTTGACAGTGTCTGTGAATTGGTGTGTGGCCAACACTAGCCTTCAGCAAGTCTTAGTGAGGGAGAAAGCGGTGGTGTCAGTTCAGTCTCAGGGAAAGTGACTAATGAGGATCCGTAGGCTCAAGGCTCTCTGACAGAAGGAAAACAGCAGCAAGAGACACTCTAGAGATTCCCGAAATGGAACCAGCAGGAGGGGAGAGGTGTCAGAGGGATTTCTCATGATGTCCTGTCTGTGCCTTGAAGGCAGGAAAAAGTTAAATGAAGGCTCGGAAAGTAATGCTTGGTGGACAGACTTTGGAAAACGTCACCGCCATTGGCATTTTAGTTGAGTGAAGCTGGATAACAAAACCGTCTGAGGGCATACTTTGGGATGTGTTCTGACAGAAAGGTCACTCACTTGTTAGAAGATTGTGTTCTACAAGACTACCACCAGTTTTTAGAATTGTTAGAGAAAGGAAATTCTGCTTCTTTGTGATGACAAAGCAACACAACAGCTATTTCTGAAATCTCTGAGCAAAATACTTATAATGAAAGATATATGCAGCTTCGTGTCTGGACATTAGAGAAATCTTAAATCATGAGGCGGTGTCTGGGCCTTCGGGTAAATTTGCTCTTATTTTCAAATCTGCTTCAAAATACTCTACAACCGGGACCTGTGACCACATTAGCTGTTGATTGAAATATTAATGCACTAACCCACAATCACCTGTCTCGCCAGTAATTATGTCTCACTCAGGCAAATGTTGCCTAGCTACTGTTGAAGAGCTGCGCTGCTTGGCAGGAAAATGACCTTTAATTATTACAGCCGCAGCTTAAAAAATATAAAAAGTGGGCTCTTTGTTTTGCTAAGCACTGCCTCTTATCTGTCATCAAATCGCCGTAAAGCCAACAGAGATTTAGTGACTCAAGGAACCTGCTTTCACACTAATGCCAACATCTACCCTGTGCTTTTTGCAGGGAGACCGTGCACGGGAGCAGCTCATCATGAAGGAGGTGGTTGGACGATGCTCTCTGGGCGCCCCGTTGAAAGGAGTGGCCTGAAGCCCATTTCTGTTCCTGGATGGGGAGGGGGGGCTGTGGTGGCCGACTGCCAACTGACCCACAGGTGCCAGCTGGCCCTGACTCCCACTGAAAAGGACCGAGGCTGCAGCTGGTCAGCGAAGACACTCCGCTCAGTGGAAACCCAGAATAACCACAGACTGTCAAACAGCTCCCATTCTACGCGGACTGTTTTCTACTGTTTCTACATTTCATGACAATATTGAAGTACGGTGCATTATCCTTGTGTAATTATTTTCGAACAGTGAATACACCCACTTGAAGCCTTTGCTGGTGGCATGCTGCCGTACCGTTTCCCGCGGACCACCCTCTCTTCCAACAAATGTAATTGTTACAGCCTAATTTACCATAAAATGAGCACTCCTCTTATAGTCAGCTGTGAAATTGTTTTTAATTTCTATTAACACTTGAATTAAATGTGAATCCAATTCTTGGACTTTTTGCAAGACAGGCTGCATTCAAGAAGAATCGCGTGACATCTGCATTTTAAGTAATTAAATTAAAACTACACTCCAGGCTTAAGAGTTAAAGATGCCCAGAGAGTGCGGATCACTATCTTGCTGCAATCCCGTTTACTGCGAGCTCACGCACGACGCCACATCTTCGCATTGCACGGCCTGTGTAGCCCTAAGGATATCAAATGCTAATGCATCGGCCCATTTGCATGTACTCGCATGTGCCCTCCTTGCAAATGTGCAACACTTTCATAACCAACGCTGGCCTGTTCTCAGCGTTTTCGCATCCAAGTATGATAATTGAGCAAGATGGAGCTGTGGGGAGAGCCGCTTGTGAGAAAGGGACAGAGGGCGAAGACAGACTTTACTCACTTCCCTTCATCTATCCATCATGTCTCTGTTGATCTGATTCCCCTCCATGCCATTTTCTGCCATTATCACGGATATTACAGCTGCCTCTGGTGCTGAGTTACATTTGGAGGTCAAAACCGTACTTTCCTGTATTAAAAACAAATCTCTTTGTCCCGATCCACTGGTCAGAGGGAGCATTAGCCAAGTCAGAGGCTCCATTTAGTGTATTGAAAAAGCTAGCAGCTTAGAGGATAGAGCATTAGATATTAGGAACGGGCAACCGGCACGTATAATTTTTCAGCCTTTATATACTATTATGTCAAAAATAATGATTTCTTTGTCTCCAATAATTTAATGAAGGATAAGCGATGGTGTGGAATCCGTCTCCTTTGTTTGAATCGATGAACTGTCACGAGCGTAAAGGGTGAAAAAGAAAGTAAATGTTACTGTGCAATGATCAATAAAAGCAGACTTGGATATGAGAGGAGCCGTGTATCATTCATCTGTGATGTTTCCTCTTGGCTGCAGCTCAGCGCTTTCTACCCTGCTCCAGGTAGCGTGGTGCGCTCACATAATGCTACGTGAGAACGTATAGAATAAAACCAGAGAAAGGGGGCCAGGCCGTGTTGTCTTTCTGAAGCTTGCGGGCGGGGGTGGAGGATGTTGAGGGTGGGGTGGGGGGAATTGCAGACTATGGAGGCAGATGCGGTAAAATGACAAGTATGTGTTGTTGGCGGAGATGCTGTGGGCGGACGTGGTGGACAGCTGGATTGCATCTTTCACACCATCGGAGGAACATCGCACGCTGATGCCTGAGAAGACGGTGACAATTAGCCTCCTCCAGATACACCGCAGCTGCTGTTAAATCAGGAGGGGGCAATAATCCGGGGGACTCATGGCACTTAAAGTGGAGCGAGCTGACCCCCTGTGTGTCCTCCCAGGGACATTGAAAGGGATGGTTACTTTAATCAGTGGTCTGGGTTCTCTTGGTTCACACAGTATAGGTATAACAGAAAAGCTCATACGATTGGCTTCACGGGTGTAAAATGACACCAAGTGGAGGTTGAGGATTGTATTGAGTAGCTAAGTATTTTTTTTTTGTTAATTAACCATAAAAAGTTACAAAATGATAAGGCTAATATTCTATAACTTCTCTTATTTTAGCAAATCCTGTAAAAAGACCCCAACCAACCATCAGTTTTACATCCAAATATTATGTTCAGCTACGTTCCAATGTGGTTTGAAACTGTTATCCTGTAATCCAGCAAGAGCAGGCTACACTTTGAAAATGCAACTGATGCATCCCACCACCTCCCATCAGACCTCTCGCCAAAGCTACGCCTACAAAACAAATTAATGCAACTGCTAGAAACAGATTTTTCCGTCACTCGCTCGCTAACTTCTGGCCGTTGACTCCACTTCAGCTGTGAATGTTTCTGCCTGAAGACTCTGACCATGTGCAGTGAGAGCACAGGCACGGTGGGCAATGGCAGGCAGGTCGGTAAGTGACAGGTACGCTAGCCTGTGTCGTGTTTATCACAGTCCGCAAGAATCGTTTTTAAGATGATTATTTATCGATGGCCATCAGGACATGAGGAGGATTTCAACAACTAAGCTGAAAAGTGTTTCAGAAACAACTCTACCTTTCATCCACATTAAAGCAGCACAATTAATATCTACTCTCCAGTTTTATTCATCTTAACTGATGAAGGTCTGGGGACCCATTAAAATGTATCTCAGAGTCACATCTTCATTAATTCTAAACTACACGACCCCATGCCCTTCATGCCAATATGCTTATGATCATGAAACCATTGCATTGGAGCTAAACTACAATTTTATTCTATCCTAATAATTCCTGTAGTCAAGTAGCACATATCCCTGTATTACTTTCCAACGAGTGAATTGCATATGATGATTTTTCATGTGTGTGTTCATGAGAAGACTGAAACGTGGCAAACAAACCGACAAAAAAGAGACTAAATAACCCCTACAAAGAAATCCACAATATAATTACACAAACAAAAATGGCGGCAGATTCACACTGATCAAAACAGATTCAAAACTACAAAGAGACACAGCGCAACAGTTTATTAATTTATCATTGACAATTCATGCTGCAATTCTACAGTCTATAGACACACGCTGCTACAACAGCACATGCTGCTGTCCCCCTACAATGTCATAAGGAACCCTAGAGTACATTGAGTATGCGTTCCATGTTTTTTGCATGTACAGTTTTCGTTGCTAAGTTAGATTCTCTTTTATTCTCTTCTTATCAATGTAAAACTGTTGGTAGAGGAGGAACACTATTTCCTTTTTGATTGTAGGCTTGTGCATGAGAAAATGACAAGAAGGAAAAACCTTGCAATCTTGACAATTAAAAAGAGATATTTAACAACCACAATGAGATTTTAAACAACGAAGACAATCACAAGGCTGTGTACTCATTTGGACTTTTACAATCTGGATGTCTCCAATGTGAGTGGAGTAGGGTCTTTTACATGTCTGTACCCAGGGGGCCGTTGTCGCTCAGTTCTGTTAGTGGAACAGACCTTCCTTACAGTTTGTGTCATTTTAGGTGTGTGCAACTTTGGAGCTTTGCATTCTCTTATTAAAAAGTCGTCTCTCTGTTTTATCTAGGTCTTTCCAAGGCTTTAGTAGGTAGAACACAAAAGTTTCCAGACTATGTTGGTGTTTGCACAGGGATTTTGCCCCCTCCCCTCCTCTCCTGTGCCATGTTGTCTGCACAGGGCCCAGTCGTCATCATGGATGGCAGTGCTCAGCGGGGGCTGGAGGAGACAAACTAGGCCAGCTATATAAAGTGGATGAATCTTTACTTTTTGAAATGGTTGCCATGGAAGACTTACTAGATTCTGCAGTGCAATGTGGGAATAAGAAAGTGTGTGTGTGTGTGAGTGTAGTGTGAGTGTGAGTGTGTATGTGCAAGACAGAGTCTGGAAGAACATCTTAGGTTGTTTATTAATGAACGACATAATGAAGGAGGACAGCGAGGATAGATTCAGTGAGTGTATATCAGCTTCTGTAGAGAGACAAGAGAGGATGATATAAAGTGAGAGAGAATGCAGGAGTGTGGGAGCACGTTGCCAGAAAATGTCATACCTGTCGTGTTTCCTAGATAACATTTATCAAATTGTGAGATCGCATTTAAAGAGCAACACGGCTGTCTTCTAGTGTAGTTTACACTCTGAAAGCTCACGACAGTCAGACCTTTCACTAATCCTGCAGATATTTCAAAACCCAGTGTCTGTGTACGTGAGGATGCGCTGACATGTTCACACGTTGGATCCTTACATCCCCCAAGTGGCAAGCAGAGATCAATAGGAGTCTGGCTTTACTGAAGTCAGCGTTTTCTTTAATCTGCAGACGGCTCAGGTACAAAGTGAGGGAAACAACGAATGGTGCTCCAACCGGCCCAGTTTATGATGTCCTCCTGCTTCTTTGTCACGTCTGATTTCCATCAAAAATAATGAAGTTAGTTCCTCTTTAGTTCACTGCCTTTGCAGCGGCGCTGATTTAGGAGATGCATTGGCGGGAAGCCCAAAGCAATTGGCAAAAGAGGGAGGTGATTTTTGAATGAAGTTGGTACAAATTGTTCGGACTCGTTAGTCACAGATGAGACTGGTTTGAACAGTAACCTGCTCTTTTCCTCTCTTTAATCTGTCAAGAATGTATGACTTTGCCCTTGTTCAGCGAATTCAGGCAGTTCTTTAAACAAATAGAAGAAGGAAAATTGTAGACTGGAAATCAGACCAATTAGGAAGATGATGTTTCCATCAAGACACATTGAGCCAATCAAACCCTTTATCTAAACTGGATCAGGTTTTGACTGAAGCCTTGTTTATGCTCACTATTACGCTCCTTGCGGACCTCCCAACTTCTTTGACTAAACACATGTTGCACGTCTAGTACAACATGAACTGAGCTTGAGGCCAGAGTCTGTGAACATCTCTATGCTCCCTCCTCAGTGTCATTAATGAAGGTTCATGGAGATTCCCAGATGGCTCCTGGAAGGAGATTGCAGACTGATGGTAAAGACGAGACATTCTGCAGGAAACAATGGAAAAACCTCCAAAAATCATATGCTGAGGCAAAGAAGTGTGCAGGAGCAAACAAGCCGGTGCCCAAACTGTTCTGTTTGTGTTTCCTCTTCTTCTTGTTTGCGATTTTGTCTGTGTTATACTTTTCTCAACGGCGGCACCTATTGTGTAGGAGAGAACTGCACTGAGTCAGCGTGCCTCAAGATGCCGTGGTGAAATCACAGTCGATGCATTCAATGACCAATCCATCAAGAAGAACCTCAGCTTGAGAGGAGCGACACTGATACATTTTCAGTAACAACCAACAACCATCAGCTGCTGCTGCATATGTCGAATCCAATGTTGCCACAGTATTAAACAAAATGGAAGGTACATTTTATCCAAAAGAACAAACTACTGTACTAACAGCATTTGTTGACAAGCTCTGTCACACTTTTCAATTCTCTGATTGGTTGTAGGTCTATCCAACTGTGTCCAGAGGCATTTTGGTCTGTGACCGTCAATAGCACACCTCGGAAATTGAACATGAACGGACGCACATACAAATGAATCTTGCAATGCAAGGCTCTGAATACAGGTGATAGGAGCAATCAGCTTTAATGACGATGATTATTTCCTTCGAAGATAACTGTTTGTGCAATGTGAGATAGCCCAGGTGAACAAGTTTGGTGACTAACAGTAATTGTTGAAATCAATGCTAAATAGACATAATGTAACAGGAATAAAACTCAGCTGGAACTGGGGCAAAGTGAAGTCAAGGATTTCCATTCATTTTGGCTCTTTTCCCATCACAGGAAATTTCTACTTTTAATCTCTTATCCTTTTTACATGGGCACAAACCACACTTGAATTTTACCTGTAGGAAGATACTCTCAGGTCTGGCTCTTAAACCATCCAAATAGTCTGGGCTCTTGAGGTAATACTTTACAGAAGCCCACAAGCAAATTTCGTTTATCAGAAGCCTTGAGACTGCTACAACACCCTACAGCCAGCCGCAGACAGCCCACTGAGAGCGCCAGAACATTTCCCACTTGCCTGGTGGTTTCTTTGAACAGTCAAATTGACCAGCAATGATTTAACAAGCAAGAATGAGTGGCAGGAAGGCAACCTCACTGAGCTGCTGTGGCTCAAGGTGTGTGTTCACACTGTTGCTGCTGCAGTCTTTCTATACTGGGGTTCCTTGGAACATGATAAGAGGTTGGAAAAGTGAAGAGTTGTAACCAGAAAGCAGTCGTGATTTGTGATATGGATTTTTGACATGGTGTAGTTATTACTTATGCTTGGTATAGGCTGGGGGTGGGAAACTCACGATTCGATTTCGATTAGGAGGGCTACGATTCTATGATAAAACATTTATCGATGCATCTCGATGCATACATTTTTTTTACTTCTATACATGATTAGTTTTTTTATGACTATGTGACTGGAGGTGTGCATCTTCACTAGCCTCTTGATTTGTGCTTTAAAAAAGTATTTTAGACTGTTACTGTTATTACAAATGTGTTGTAATTTACAAAATAAGGTTTTCAATAAAAAAAATAAGACTACAACAGTCAGTCTATGACAGTGGTCAGTGCTCTCCACATTGGTTTGACATTCATTCAGTTAAGACTTTGAATGTGCTGCATCTTTAGCCGTTACTGTATCAGAGTGGCGGCGCCTGGCCCTGGCCCTGGGCAACAAGAGACTCCGCTCTTCTGCTCTTTTCTAATCACTCACACTTAGAGCTGACCTTTAGAAAAAAAACCTGCTGAATTAATATTTATGTTCCTGGATAAGCGGGGCGTTGCTTCTTCTGCAACAATGAAGTTTTAAAAAAAATCTTCATTGTGTGATATTCAGCGGGAAGTATTCTTCTCCTGTCTGCAGCCTGTGTGCGTGTGTGTGTGTGTGTGCGTGTGTGTGCATGTGTGCGTGTGTGTGTCTGCCTGTCTCTGTCGCTCACAAAAACTGATAACCACATGCATTAAGTTATCAATCGATGGTGTCGGATCATTAATCCAGATCGTTTCAATCACTGATGTCCTGGCTGTGCGAGTCTCGTGTTGTGTGTAGCAGATGAACTATGTGTGCACAAATCAACAGACACATTTAGCTAACGCTTTTATCCAAAGCGACTTACAATAAGTGCATTCAACCATGAGGGTACAAACCCAGAACAACAAGAATAGAGAAAGTACAATTTCTTCAAAAAAGCTAAACTACAAAGTGCTATAAGTAAGTGCCATTTTAAGTGCTACTAAATTGTTAGTTTTAAAAATATTATTCAAGGTATAGTCGGAAGAGGTGTGTTTTTAGTTTGCGGCAGAAGATGTGTAAACGTTCTGCTGTCCGGATGTCCATGGGGAGCTCATTCCACCATTTAGGAGCCAGGACAGCAAACAGTCGTGATTTTGATGAGTGTTTAGCTCGCAGTGAGGGAGCAACAAGCCCATTGGCCAAAGCAGAGCGGAGTGAACGGGCTGGGGTGTAACGTTTGACCATGTCCTGGATGTAGACTGGACCCGATCCGTTCGCCGCACGGTACGCAAGTACTAATGTTTTGAAACGGATGCGGGCAGCCACCGGTAACCAGTGAAGGGAGCGGAGGAGCGGAGTAGTGTGAGTGAATTTAGGTAGGTTAAAAACCAGTCGAGCTGCTGCATTCTGAATGAGCTGCAGAGGTCGGATGGCACTAGCAGGTAGACCTGCCAGGAGGGAGTTACAATAGTCTAGGCGTGAGATGACCAGGGCCTGGACCAGAACCTGCACCGCCTTCTGAGTGAGAAGGGGGCGTATTCTCCTGATGTTGTACAGCATGTATCTACAGGAACGTGTTGTTACAGTAATGTTGGCAGTAAGGGAGAGTTGACTGTCGAGTGTCACACCCAGGTTCCTAGCAGTCTGAGTGGGGGTTAACACGGAGTTGTCAAAGTTAATAGTCAGGTCGTGGGTGGGAGAGTCTTTCCCTGGAAGGAAAAGTAGTTCAGTCTTGTCAAGGTTAATTTTCAGGTGGTGTGCAGACATCCACTGAGAGATGTCAGTCAGACAGGCAGAGATTCGTGCTGCTACCTGTGTTTTAGATTGGGGAAAAGAGAGGATTAGTTGGGTGTCATCAGCATAGCTATGGTAGGAAAAGCCATGTGAGTGAATGACAGAGCCGAGAGAGTTGGTGTACAGAGAGAAGACACAAAGTCAACATCAGTACTGTTCAGGTCCTGTAACTTCTGATTAGTGTTGGTGTTTATTGTTAAAGTGTAAAGTGAGCGCAGGTCAGCGGCAGAGTGGAGGTAGGACACTGAAGACAGGAGACACTCTTGTTAATGCTATGAATGTATAGTATACATGTAGCCTCCACTTTCTCCTGTAACAACATGCACCTGCTAAGATGGAATATCATAATTTCATATTTGTTGATCAGATGCAAAATCATGTATTTTTTAATTAGTTTATTTGAACAAGAGACGTGTGTAATGTGAATGAAAGATGCTACCTGTACGGACAACTGCATAAAGAAATATCACTTGACTCTGTAGTTCCCCTCAGCTCTCTAGAGAATAGCATCTTTCAGCTCATTATTTGTATGTTACGTACGTGAACTCATGTGGTTCACCTTTGTCTCCAACCTTGTTTCCAACAGCACGAGTTTTGTCCGTCTGCCATTTGGTCTCTTGCTATGGCAACCAGCTGGTAAACAGAGTGGAGCATTTAGCTGCTACAGAGCTAGATATTTCCTCCAGGAATTGGTAGAAAGTAAAAAGCAGAGAAAATTAACTTTAAATTTGTGAGTTTAAAGTTAATGCTAATATTGGACTGAGCATTGGAACAGTTCGTCCAACATCCTATCAATATAGCAAATATCGATAACGGTAACTCTTTCTTTCTTGGCCACAGTGCAAATACAGCAATAATGTTAGCCTTGTCATTGTCAAGGTAGGTATTTAGTTTTGCTAGCTCGTTGGAGAGCTAGTAGCCCACATGAACAAACAGTTGAAACTTTTGCGGTTCATAGGCTATTACCGAGAACTTTTACTATATATGACAGCAGCAACTTCATGCCCACATGGGTGTTAATTGAACGAACAGTTCTTCTGCCTGAGTGGAATATGCTAACCCACAGATTGTAGTTGTACACCCACACACAGACTCACATGCGAAAACTCACACTTTTTCTCACTCATTTTTTTTCTTCTTTTTTTCTCTCGTCTCGCAGTTGGCAGGGACCTCGAGTAGGAAATTATAAAATTCCGACTGCCTCATTTCTCTCCAATTTCACTTCAATTTCTTTCCCACTCCGTGCTCCCTCCCTCTAATTTCTGCCTGTGCTCTCCCTGTCTCATTGAGCTCTCTGCTTTCCTTGTTAGCTCTGCACGGGTCTCTCACCTCTCATTAGCTTCTCCTCCACTGACTGGAGGCACCTGTCCTCAGGTCCCACTGCGGATATCTCAGCCTCTGTTTAAATCAATTTCCATGTTAAATAGCTGCTGTAGGGAGTGGGTGGGGGGGCAGGGGTGGGCACCGTGGTCGGGGATGGATGGAGGACGGGGAGGTGGGTGTTGGTGGGGGCAGGATGGAAGAGGTTGAGACATTACAATGAACCACAACTCTTTCACACTGCTTACCCTCTAGGCTGATCCACAGCCCCTGTCTTGTTCTGTTTCGCTGTCTCTCTCTCTCTCTCCCCTTCCCTCTCCCAGTTTGGCCTTTTATCACTCTGAGTTCTCCCCTTTGGCTTTTCGCTTTCATTTTATTCCCCTCCCTGTCCTTTTTTTTCTCCCTTTTTCTCGTTCTGTCTTTGACTTCCATTCTCCCAGCTCGGCCCAAGGCATGTTCTCATTTTAGATGAGAGCTAAAAAGAGTTGTGACAAGGTGGTGTGTGTGTGTTTGTTTATGCATGGTTGTGTGTGTGTGTGTGTGTGTGTGTGTGTGTGTGTGTGTGTGTGTGTGTGTGTGTGTGTGTGTGTGTGTGTGTGTGTACGGTTAGTTTACATATTAATCTCCATACAAAGATTTTTTTGGCTAAAACAACCCAACAGTGGAAAATAGGTTTATCTCTTTTAACAAGCATGGCAAATAAGCTGCTGCACATGTCATAGACCAAAACTGTTTCAAAAGTCACTTAACTGACATGCAGACTGATCTCAGCCAATACCACACTGCCAATACAAACAACAGTGTCAACCTCAGATAACCTTGTACGCTCTCCCTGACAAGATTCTGCCAAAATGTCATGTGCATTAAGTTAAATGTCATTGTGTCCTCGTGTCTTTCCAAGATGTGTTTCATTATAGATTTAGTATAACATTTTAAAGCTGGAGATATCAGCACGAAAAGGTGAAAGCCGTTAATAACACATGTCATGTTGAGAGCAATAGTTAACTGTATAACCACAAAGCAATACTTTTGATATTAACATTTTAATCCCATGACTCTCAATGTCAGAAACATCCAACCTGTGAGATAACTCAAAAATACAAACAAGCAAAAGAGAGGAAAAACAGAAATATCTCATGTCAGTTGTTGACCAATATGTCTGTCAGGTCATGGTCAGAGTGAACACAGCTAAACAGACCTGTAGCTGACACTTGTCATCGCTGACAAACGTAATGGCGACTGGCGAAGATAAGAAAGGAGGAATCAGAAAGTGCTCTTCAAGAGAATTGGACAAATCCTTTTTTTGTTGAAGTATGAAGAAACTGCCTAGTTTGCAGTGACATGCTCACAGAGAAGAAAAGGCCAATCTCAAGCTTCATTACAGCTGAAAACATGCAGCTAAACTGGATAGTTAAGTTAACGATCTTCAGTAGCGAGTGTCCAACAAGCAGCATTAACAAGACCACATTCTGACAGTGACAGTATCACACAGGTTGGTTTTGTGGTGAGGGAGTTAAGAGTGAAGAAGCTGAAGCTTCATTCAGAAGTTGGTCTTGTGAAGGAGTCTTGTTGCTGTGGCAGAGCTGTTAGCACCAGACAAAGTGAAACTGGGCAAAACTGTGCATGTCCCTATTCTGCAAGAACATCAACCTGCTATGACATCTGAATATGGAGGTGGCCGATGAAGCCGCCTCTCCCTGTCTATTGTCACCACTCTGTTGTCTCGATCAATGTCCTGCCCACAGCCCTATCTGATTTGTTAGACGTCACGCCTATCAACACAAAAGTGCAAAAGTGCGGTTACATTTCACTAGACTCGATGCTGACAATGTTCGTTGCCACAAGTCTTTTGTATGTGAGGGCGAAAAACACCAGCTATATTTGGAAACATCTAGTGAGAGTCCATCACATACAAGCAGATAAAAGGACAGTTTTGAAACTGAAATTCGGGTTTTGATAAATCAATAAATGTAAGTGTTAAGGAGTTGAGCTAACCCCAAAACAGGGTTTTAATTGACCATGAGTCGAATCCAACAATCCAATTCCAAGAAGCAGATGAACAAATGCAAAAGTTTACCATACCTGCAGATAAAAGAGACCAAGTAGAGTTGCCTTGACTTTGTTTCGAAAAAGCAGTGGCAGCCAGTCAACAAGTGTTTGTGCTAACTGTATTCTACCTTAGAAATACATTTATCATCTAATTTCCAGAATCCTTGAGATACAGTAGGTACAGTAGAGATAACAATTCCAATACCATGCCACAAACCCTATGCTCTCTATCCTCTATCATGATCTGTGATTACATGAGCAAAGCAGCGTTAGACTACTCTCACAACAATAACCATGTTTGTGTTTGTGTGTGTGTGTCTGTGTAAGATACTGACAGCTACTCAGACTGACTCGTGTAATGAACAGTACCACAAGTGCTGTGTACTGTTGTCACCAAGTATAATTATGGCCACGTCCCAGATTAGTGCACACGCAATGCAAATTACTCATTAATTGCTCAACTGTTTGCTTGTGTGTGTGTGTGTGTGTGTGTAAATGTTAGTGTTGTTTTATGGCTGCCTACCGTGTTAGTTTCCAGCCTGCATACACCACTTTGCGCCCTATCTGATGAGATTAAAGATTAATTACTCCGCTCTAATCCTCACATAAAGGAAATGAGCCTAATTGCAGATAAGTCCTTCACCTAAAGATTTGTGAAATGGTTAGTAAACTCCAGAGTTGTTCAACACACAAACAGACACACTCATGTGGAGGCAGTGAAGCGTCAGAACGTGATTGATGATGACAGGAAATCAGGAAACTTACTCTGGGAATGCTTCACTATCACTTGGTCGTTCGGTATTTGCATGTACACTGGGTTTATTCGGCTTCATGCCTCAGGGGAAGAATTCATTAAAAATCACTCCAGGTCAGATAAACCCGTGCCCTCACACTGCAGCTTCCACATAGCACTGGATCTGGATCATGCTAGGCGCTGCTTAACATTCACAAGCTGAGAAGGCATCAGCAGCAACATCTTTAATTAAAGAGTTTTTTGTTTTTCTTACAATCATGGGTCATGCCGATGATGGGCGAGTCACATATCTCATCATTTTAGAGTGGGAACTGATTAGATCACATTGTTTCATGCTAAAGCTGTGAAATCCTGAGAGGAAAAGGAAGGGAAGTAAATGGGGGAAGCAGAGGCAAAGGATCATGTTGATTTTGAATGAAGTGCCTTTATAGCTGATTTTCAGCAGCACTTATTCCTCGCAGTGCTCCGGCAAGAAATCTTAATTAAAATGACAGCGTTGTATAAGCTACTGTATGTTTGTCGTAGCAGGTTAAGGCTAAAGTGAATCGCAAAGGCTTGACTTTTTCAGACAAGAACACATCTCTGAAATTTTCAAATCCACAGCCAACATTGAGCCTATTTTGTGTATTTGGTATTCTGGTGTTCTATTGTAGATGTCAATTTAAAATGTAGCTGGATGTGGCAGTGGGAGAAAAAAGCTTTCTTTAAAAAGGATGGTCCCATGATTCTTCTTACAAAGCTGCTGCAAAGGAGATAATGAAGCAACTTACTGTGTCGGGACGGCGGTGGCACACACATCAGAAAGGACGGGAGGAAACACTGAAGGAAAGGAAGAAGCATTTCTAGTAATGAGATGCGGCCTGCGTCTCCACTTGGGATGATATAATGAAGATGTGGCCATCGCCATGCAAAGCAAAGCAAAGCAAAGCAAAGCAAAGCAAAGCAAAGACAAATCTGCTTTATTTGTCTGTAAAGGCTGAAGACAGGCTCTGATGTCCCCTTCCCATTTATACTCACATGTCATTACAAGCAATTTTTTGGACACATCCACACTACATTTTTGTTTGAAAAAGCATCAACTCTGCCATAGATATCCCTGGCGTCCGCACAACTGTGGTTTTAGAGCAGCATAAATGGAGTAGTTTAGAAATGCTGCTGGCGAGCTTGAAAACCTGAATGCTAGGTTTAAGTTTGGACGGGCAGAAAGAGAGATGTTTGGAAACGATGACATAGACTCTTACAACCGCTTGCTTATTTGTTCTTTTCAGTCACGGGGTAGCCTTCACTGATTTGTCAGGTTCCTATCACATGACCCCCTTCCAGAAGAAAAGAACCGCCATTAGCCTCGGCTACCAGGCTACATGGATAATCAATTACAAGTGTTGCTGACCCTGTTGTCTTTGTTAACAGCTGTTGTGCAATTAAATTCTACATTTTGCAATGATAGAACTTCTTACATTTGTAGGAGATGAGCTGTTATTCAAGAATTCTGCATTGAAACAGTTAACAGCCAAATGTTTGCTGTGTTTACCACTATGAGCATGCCCAGTGTAATGAGTGGTCACGTGATATGCGTTTTCAGGCATGTAAGCATGGACGTGCATTTAAACTGATATGGACCCAATGACACGTACAGAGACCATTTTAGTTTCAGAACGCCCTTTTCGAATTTAAAAGTAGTAGTATGGTGTAGCCATAGACTTGTGTTAATTTCCATGGAATTTACCTGAACCATAACAATAACCACTACTTGCTAATCTTAGCCCTTCCTATAAACTAACCCAAAAATCACCTTATTTCCCAATTGTGGACATGACTTTTTCTTCCCAGTTGGACAAGATGTCCCCAATTAACTGTTTTCCCCAAGGTAGTTGATGACAACGCCTATACACACACAGGTGCACGTACGCACACACACACACACACACATTCTGCAGGATCTTGTTTTCCTCTCTCAGACCTGTCAGGTGGAATAGATTCACATCTGCTCCCCATATCTCCTTCAAGTCAGGGGTGCAAAGTTGGCAGGGCTACCAGCTGCTGGCCAGAATGCACGAGCGTGCACAGTGTGTATGTGGCAGCGTGCACGCTCCTGCGTCCGTGTGCCTGCGAGTGTTGATGGCTAGTAGTTAACCAGCACTTGTCACAAGGGACATCATTAGGCTTTGCTCGGCAGAAACAGGGATAAAGATGGAGGGAGGAGGGGAGGAGGAAATTAGAACAACATCCGCTGCTGTCTGATTCCAAAAAGGAGCTCCTGCTCTCGGCTTGTGTGTGTGTGTGTGTGTGTGTGTGTGTGTGTGTGTGTGTGTGTGTGTGTGTGTGTGTGTGTGTGTGTGTGTGCGCGCAAGTGTGTCTGGTTTAGCTCTCCTCCCTTTGCTCTTTTCGGCTCTCATGCCCATACTTACAACCCCCCACTAAACTTACTAGTGCTCCAGCACCAGATTGCAGACTCTCAGCTATGCCCCGGCACTGTCATCACTCACTCGCTCCCCTCCCCATCTAGGAAAGCGTGGCTCAGGTAGTGATAAAGAGAAGCGATGGCCGGGCTTACAGTCAAAACTGAGATTTCAATTATCCGCATTTCTTGTGTGAGTACAATATAATCTTCGCAGGACATAATTTATGGGGTGTTTTAGTGTTTGCAACATTTATAGAAAATGTCTCTGATTGATGCGTCTCTATGGATGTTTCCCATGGCAGCTGGGACTGACGTTGAGAACTGGCTTTGAAGAAGACACGCTGTCAACCTCCATGGTGCACTGTGTCATAGCCTTGTATGACCTACAAACACTGATACAAGAGGAGTTTCTCTTTTTGTCAAACACTGCAACATTGTTGTTATGAACTGTCACATTTGAATATCACTCAGAAATAAGAAGCAAACACTAACACGAGCCCTACTGGATGACACAATAGACTAAGTGAGACCAACCTTATACTAGGGAAGGGGGTAGCTATTGAGTTAGCTGTCCCTTTCTGCGCGACCTCTGGATAACACTAACATAGGGGGTGCTGTGGGTGCAGAAAATAAAACAAAATGTATCAATCTGTTTTGATTTAAGAGTTGAGTAAAAGTCGAAACAGATGAGGATACAGAGTATTTATTTCGATTCCATTTGACTTTAAAATGTCATGCTGGCCTTTTTTTTCTCTCCTCAGAGCAAATAACACAAAGGTAGGCCAGAGGAAGGACACAGCCAGAAAAACACATGTAGTGTTTGGCTGTGCAAAATCTCCAGATACAGACAACCCATTAAACCCCACTATGGGACAGATAGAAAATACAAGCCTGATTTAATGGGAAAAGACTCTTTCTGCGGTGGAATAAAGCCCGTCTGCTTCACAACAGTGAAGCTTTTACAGCAGTGACCTGCCCTGCAGCTCTGTGCTGGAAAAAGGAAAAGCACATGAGCAAAAAGAAAAGGGTTTAAAAAATGGAAGAAAATAGCAGAAGAATGAAGCAAAGTAGGTTAAAAAAAAAAAGAAACGAAAAAAGGTTGAGTCAGTTTGTTGTCTTTATAGCTTTTAACAAACCATGCTGAGCTCTAAAAAGCCCCCCCCCCCCCACACCCTACACATACTTCGACTTTGAGTTGGGAGTATTCAGACTCGGGGACCGTAGCAGGCTCCAATGCTCGTCTTTCATCCCTCGCATATGAGAAGGAACGAGGCTTTGTATTATAGCGGCACAGCTCAAATGAATATTACTTAAGCCCACGCACACAGACAATGCATGACCATAAATAAATAATACCCATCTCACCATGCTCTGCAGCATCAAGAGGAGCAGGAGAAAGACACTGAGAAGCTGGGGGGGAGGAGATGCTAGAGTAATATAAAGAAGAGAGAGAGAGAGAGAGAGAGAGAGAGAGAGAGAGAGAGAGAGAGAGAGAGCTGGGGAAGACACATGGTGAAAGAGCAGAGCGAAGGAGGGAGGGGGGAAGTTGGCAGCTTCTGGAGAAGACTGAGAGACATAGCATCACATTAAAGGCCAAGGCCAAAGACTTGTCACACCGTTAATGAGATTCTGCCTCTATCTTCCTTTCTCTGTGTGTGTCCTTCTGGCTCACACATTATCTCCTCTCACTCAATACTCCTCCTGCTTTAGATTTTATTTTCTCCCTGTTTCGACCTGTTTCCCATTGCATATTTTCTCTGACAACACTCCTGAGCCCGCTAAAGTCTCGACCTCTAAAACACAACCACTATTTTATTCACTTTGTGAATCACAAGTGGGGATTGTTCTGGGTGTCAGTGTTAAGGCTCTGGGTTTGAGAAAAGGTAGGTAATGTTAAGTTAGCGTCCTCAAAATAGTGAAGTGTCCCAGTGTTTTCCATTAATTATCTAGATTGTAGCGGCCCGCCATATTCTAATTTGTCCTGCCACAGATTCATAACAAACAAACTTTTTTAAAACCACTTTTCCTGATAACATAAGAGATCTCTAACTTTGTGTGTGCAGCACTATTTGCTGAATGTTCGCACTATGGTCCAAAACGTTTTGACAGACCAAGTAGACAGTCAGACCTCATAGTTTCCGCTGCAGTTGTGGGCGTCAGTGCAGTTCTTTCTCTCAAGCAATAAATTCTTTTCACTCTTTAGTCTGTGTACCTGTCACCTGGAATGTTTTGCATGTGAGAGTGACCTTTGTGAACATGCACCCTGCTGGCGCCATGAATTGAATTAATTCTGTGAGAAACACTTCATGTAATAAAGCTTATGAGCTTTGGCTAATATGTCACTCATCCCGTGTTGTTAGCCTTTTTGCCATCTAGCTAAGTTAGAACCCTTTCTAGCTCGTTGGATGCTAAGCCCAAAACTTTTCGACACAAAGACACAAACTCAGAAATAACAGCAGCAGACAGTTTATATACTCATCCGGAAGTTTGACTGCGTATGAGCTTGGTTGTCACGACAAGTTAAACAGATAAAAAGAAGACAGGACCTTTCATCTGCTGTGTTAAAGCGAGACTAATCTTTGAAGGAAGAGTCATTACATTTTTTCTCTCATACAAATGAAAAGTTGAATTTATAAGCATTCAAATATATCCTTGCTCAGTTCAATATATTCAGGGCTTTTGCTGCTGCAGCCCCACTTCATCTAAAGTAGCTAACGTTCGCAAACTTTGCTGTGAAACTCACATCAAGGAGACTTTTCTGTACTGTGCTGCTGTTCAAGTACATGTTAATTTATTATGTCATCGTCATTGTTTAACTTTTGTCTTTGTTGTTCACCAGAAGTTAGACAGTTTGGCTTTGAAGAAACCAATCAATGCTTGGATTTAAGACGTCCCAGTTTCAAAATCACACGACAGAGTTAGTGAAGGAGCCATTGGACTAAATATTGGCCTTGCATTAGTCAGGTGGATGGAAAATTACAAAAATCGATGCTAATGTTGCTCTATGATTGGTGGATTTGTAACTTTACCAAATCAACATAAAATGTGGTGATCTGTCAGTGTTGTAATCACATTTTTGTGAGCCAAAACAAAAATTGCAGGTTCAAGTGTATGTGTTTGAAAATGGTCAGAGAAGAAGCTGAGACCCACACAAGTGTTGAGACAGACCTCAGCTAAAATGGCCCTTTACTGTGAATGTATGTCACTACAGCTAAACCCGGCTTGACTTTATATGGATAACTATAAATATAGGGGTTATAAAACCCATAAACCAAAATGTGCTGTAAGTCAGGAGCCTAAACTAATTTGCTTGTTTATCTCTCCATTCTCCAGTCTTTGTATTACCCCTGCAAATAATTCCCAATGCAGTCAACTACCACAGGTGAGTGGGGAATATTTAAACGCTTTCTACTTGGTTTTCTAAGTTTCTGAAATGCATTTGAGTAAGGCACAGTGGTAGATAATGAACCTGAGACTGAATCCACACAATAAAACCCAATGGCTATACCTGCAGGGACAGTTGATGCAAAGTGTTTAGCACAAGGTGATGTAAGAGTAATTGCTTTAATGTAGAAGTTTAGAATCCTTTTTACCTGTATGTCTGTATAGTATAAATGAATATTATTTGTCAAACAAGGATGAATAATCTGCTACTTTTACACAGGAAATAAAACATAAAGATCTCATTTGACATTTAGAACCAGAGTATGCTGTTCTTCTCATTTATTTCCCTTCTCATATTGTTCTTTTGTACTTGCCCTTTAAATCACAGCCCTTTAAATACAGCCCATATTTAAAAATCACAGTGTGTTTCATTGGGCTTAAAAATCCTCTGCCCTTAAACTCTCATCAAGAGTAAGGAAAAACTGCCGCTTTGATCAAAATGAAACCAAAATATCCTTGACATGTGTGCTGCCATTGTAGGTTTTTGACATCATTTAGAGCCACCATATAACAGATAAAGGTACTTGATCAATCACAGGCTGTCAATTACGACATTTCACTCAGTTTTTAATGGCATCAAATAACTAATTTAAACCAAAAGATTATTTGACTTCACTTTAGTGGAGCTGTCATGTCGTCCATCCTTAGTGCATGGTGCATACACATGTTCTATAACCATTAGCATAGAGCATAGATGTCATCCCTTAATACTTAATTGACAATTATGTGTCCTATATTACTTTGAATAAGTATAAACTGAGAGCTAGATGAAGTAACCCGAGGAGTTCAGGACCCCGACACGTGGCTGCAGTAACTCAATGAATTTCATGCACCAAGTGCACCAACCCATGCAACTGGATCGATATGTTGTGCAGGTTGGACTTGCAGCACTTAAAACCTCTATTGATCAGTATTCCTTTTGGCTTGCATAATTCACGATCCATTGTCTGACAGGCCCTAAGGTCTGTGCAGTGAATAAGGTTCAGACGGCAAAGGTAAAGAAGGGAGGTTTGCCAGAAACTGAGAAGAGCAACAAAAACAAATGTAACACAAATAAATGAGCTTCTTATTTCTGAGTGAACTCAACTTTCTCTATTGATCTGAGAGAAGGTTATTCTGACATCACCTCGGTATGATGGTGAAAAAGTCACTTGTGGTCATAACCCTGATAACATGGTATTGTTGTATTATTTTTCCCAAAAAATAATGCCCCCATTCAGAAACCAAAAATAAAAGAAGAAAGCAAAAGCTAGCATCAAAGCATTCTCATTTGCCATTGTGCCCATTTAAATTATTTTCCATCCCAGCCCTCCACCCCCCGGGCAAGCCCCCCTGGCAGTGACAGCAAGACAAAACAGTGAGGCTGGACAATTTTGTAGAGTTATCATCACGCAGACAGTTTAACCTCTGTTGTGTTGAACAGCAGAAATGTGCCATTTTCATAACAAAATATATAAGCAGGAATATGTACACATATCGCAACTACCTGATTGGTCAAAGCTAATGTCACATTGTGTTGGGCAACTTCACAATTTGGAACACATTAGAAAACAATTAAGATTTTAATGAAGAAAGTGGTCAATATTCAGAGATACTTGAACTAATCACCACTCAATGTAATAATTACCTGGTGTAATGTTCTCTTGTTCATAACTGTCCACTATTTAGTACTTGATTAAGATTTTTTTGGGAGCTACTGATGCAACAGTGTTATCTCAATGTTTATTTTAGCACTTTGCAATTACACCACCACAGTAGTGTCATTGAAAGGAATGATATGTTATGACTCACAGCAATGTTATGTCCTAACACGTCCACTTTCACTCTTTCAGCATACTACGACACTTTGGACCACCTACTGTTTCACTGTCAATATTTGGAAATATCAGTAGCTCATAATTATAGTTGCTATTACTATGAACATGAATAGTAACTATTTATATATGAAGATGCTGTTTGATACAGTTTTGAAACTTTTTCATTACAGTTTGATACATTTTGGCTCAATAGATCAGACTTGCCTTTTTTTTATCACTGTGGTTATTTTTAAATTGAACTCCCTTCTGTAAAATGTACATAAAAGTAGCAGTTTGATGTTTTGTAAATGTTTCATGTACATAAAATATACCACCTGAGAAAGTTCTCACATTCCTCTCACAAATTCTTCAGCTTTTCAAAGCTGTTTTGAGACCAATTTTACATAATCAATTAATTCTAACAATATCACCATTATTGAGCTGGTTATGTGAAATCCAATTACCTGTGGACGCGCAGAGTGTAAATTTTTACACCCTACAGTGGCAATTAGCATGCGTCATCATTACAGAGTTTGTTTCATGCTGAGCACACACTCAGCCAGTAAAGCAGAACAAAGGCTTTGCTTGGTTTGACATGTTGTGATACGTCTGTGTGAGACTTGTGTGTGTTGTGTTTCTCTTTGATAGCCCAGAATGTGACCAGCGCAGCCTGACAGGGACTGTTTAATTCAACTCCTACTAGCATCACGGTCAACAGCACCAGGACGCAGCCTTTCAGCACCATTACACACACTAATGGAACTGCATGTAATATATCCTCCCTACGCAAACCTTTCTCTCCCCCCATACACGTTGTCTCTGGCACAGAATTATCACTCTAGCATCCCTCCCTCCCTTTCACCTGCCTCACTGAGTCTGTCACCCTTCCTCCACATGTCTCCCTGTCTTCTGGTTGATCTCTCTCTCTCTCTCTCTCTCTCTCTCTCTCTCTCTCTCTCTCTGTGTCTTAGTCGGAGAAAAACGCCCACCTGCTGTAGTTCTACTTGAGTGCTGAGTGGGAGAGAAACACACACTCCATCCCAAGTTGTTTCCATTCTTCCTGCAGTCTTTACCCTATCATTTCCAAGTTCAACATCAGACATGAGAGGGGTGACAAAGAGCCTGAGGTAAAACCGTAAGCGCGGGGTTGGAAGTTTATTTTAAGATGAACCTTAGCTCCTTCGTAGCCTCAGCTATAAGCACTGCCGTGACAAACGGAGTAGCATACAGATTCCGACCATGTCACATAAAAACTCAAGAAGGTTTGACATCATATTGAACCATGGACTGTATATAAAGATGGACGACATGACAGCTCCCCAAAAGTGGAGCCAAAGCGTTTCAATTGCCTGCTAGAGGGTGGTTGCAGTGTCAGTATCATAAATCCGGCCTTCACACTGATGTACATGTTTATTTTTCATGTAGGTTTAGTTGTAATTACTCATTTGATGCCATAAAGACGGTTTGAAATGTCATCGGGGTTTATGAGAGCTGGGGCTGAGTCACGACTGGTCAAACCCACATATAGGCGGGACCTCGACAACGTGGCTCCATCCCTAAATCGCTACAGCACAAGATGGCAGCAATCGTATCTGACATCATTTGTGTCCATTTCTGGACAGTGGGAGGAAGTCAGTGTATTACATTTTTAAAAGAAACATACAGTATATAAGTTTTGGCTATTGCTACATAGCCAGCATTAGCATTAGCATAAAGCAGAACTTGTGAGCTCAGCATCAAACATTGTCCCTTTACTCACTAAGAGCTGTCTCCAGTGGTGGACAGCAAAGCCAATTTTTTACCATTATTTTGCTTTTATTTCTATCACTTCTTTGCTACAACTAGCCAGCATTTCTCATGACTTTCCAATAATAAGTTACTGTAGCCTTCACTCTGGCCTCAAGAAGTAGCACTGCTCAGAGGGCCTATTGTAAACTCTTGACTTGTAAATGTGAAGATGACAGACGATCTTGGCAGTACTCTGCATTAAACATAATAATACATACAGTGGCTTCAGAAAGTATTCAGACACCTTCACTTATCGACACTTCACTGTGGCATTGATCCATTTGTAAATAAATACAAACAAAAAATCTATCAATCTACACTCAATATCTGACAAAGTTAAAACATAGTAGACTAATTGTTTATCAAAAGACTGAAATCTATTCAGTCCCTTAATCAGTACATTGTAGAAGCCCCTTTGGCAGCAATCACAGTGTTCAGTCTTCTCTGGCATGTTTCCTGGCAGATCCTCTCAAGCTCCTTCAGATTGGATGGAAAGCGTCTGTGAACTGCAATCCTCAGGTCCTTCCACAGATGTTCTCTACTTTAAGTCTGGGCTTTGGCCGAGACTCGCAAGGACAGTCACAGACTTATTCCAAAGTCATTCCAGCATTGTCCTGGCTGGATGCTTTGGGGCCATCACTGAAAGGTGAACTGTCGCCCCAAGTGACAGGTCATATGTACTTTTTCTTCAAGGACTCGCTTCATTCCTCCTGCTCTGAGTTCGGACCAGTCTCCTTGTCCCTTTCACTGAGAAAAAACACCCCCATAGCACGATGCCACCAACACCATGCTTAATGTCAGCGGAATAGCAAAAACAAAAATGACATACCACTGAATCTACATTTGCTACAACAACAACAGTGACACACAACAACCACCCCTGTAATCCTGTGACTATAGTTTCACACTGGGGTCATATGGTGGCCGCCAAATCCAAATGAAAATTGTGAGATCAAATGGAAAAAGTCACCAAACTGACCAAAACGTAAGTCATTTCACAGAGGTTTCTCCTCATTTATTTTGCCTTTCCAGTGGGTCAAAAAACAGCAAGCTTTGTCACTGAAACCAGGACAGATAATCAATGGTGATCCCCTTGACGTAGGATTATATTTTCAACCAACAAATGTGCAAAGGTAATAAAACTTGTTGGCCAGAAGCAGGCAACAGCAGAAAACAAAGCCTGGACAAGCCCAGACAGGTTTGTGAGGTCAGAGACACCCACGATGGGGCTGACTGTCATTCCTGCTGCCAGCTACATCTCAGCAAGTTCATTTTAATAGCAAACAGTCTGACACAATCTTGAGCCATTGCAGACACATCAGTCTTTAAAGGCTTGATTTCAATCTGTAGCTGCCATGTAGTGAGAGATTGATGACGACAAGCGCCGATTGTCGTGATTAACTGAAGTCAATGAATACTCAAGGAGAAATCAAGCCATGGCAGCAGCTGTGCTGGTAACTTGAGATTCGAATGGTATTACATGTGCTCTAACGCATTTACACAAAAAGCCTCTAAGATTTCACAGATTAAATTGGCAGGAAACCACATCCATATTTCTTGTGTCTCCAGTCACTTCTCAAAACTCTGCCTGTCTGTTTTTTACGATTTCTGAAAAATTAGTGTACAGGCAACAATTACGGTCAACTGCTGTTCCCCGTCAAGCTCCATCTGGCCCAGCGAAGTCACATGAAATTCTGTCACCTCTCCCATTTGTTTTCTGGAGACGGCAGAATGTTGTATGACCCAAATCTGAATAAAAAATCTCACAGTGTATAACCCTCTGGGGCTCGTCATTCAGTTCAGAGAGCAACACTGTTAGTGGGACCGTGTTAATCCAGTTAACTTAACAAAGTTCTTGTAGCATATTTCTTTTTACATACTTTATTTAAATATATGCAAGAACAAAAGGTCAAAATTCAATTTAAACTTCTTTTACCATTCCATATAGAAGGTAACAAAATGCAGACGTGTAATGTTATCATACATTGTGCGTTTAAATGTACATGCACACTGCACATGTATAACAGTCGGAGTTTGTTTGCACCCTGGGGACAAGGTGCTATAATGGAGTATTGATGTCAAGGAGGGGGGTGGTGGTGAGAAGAGGGCGATAATTAGATTTTGTTCCCACTCTCTCTGCCCTGCTCAGATACCCAGCGTTTTTAATGAGAGAGAGGCTCTCGCCAATAATTACCTCTGTATTTCCAAAAAGCATTCTCAGCACGGCAAATGGCGAAACAGCGGCAACCCGACCTCGGAAAAACCCAGCATTAGGCGGCCACATAATTAGGTGTCATTAGATGATCAAACGTGTCAGATTGTAAGCGGTTGCTTAACAAACCCAGTAAACACTCGGCACCATCCATTAGGTTTGCAGCCGCTGGCGTACAACAGAAGAGCGAGAGTGAAGCCGACTTCTTCACGTTTTTTCCTGGGAGCGTCTTCAGGGTGCGAGTGTTGGGCCAGGTGCTGCTCCTTCCTCCCTGCTCCTCTCACTGGGTACTAATGAAACATTCCCTGCTGGGCGAGAGGTCAAGAAACCCGAAAGTCAACACACAACACGTAAAGTACATATGCTCATCTTGGACTTCGCACTGCAAGGCCATTAGTCCACAAGCAGCACAAGGAGTCAGAACAGGTCACATATATTCTTTACAGGATTCAGCATATACTGTTTATTGTCTAGCTGCACTTAATGATTGTAAAATCAGCACAAATGAAATCCCTGCATAAGTACTTTTAAAAACGTTTTAAAATCAATATCTACTTACTACAATACTTAGGGAGATTTCAGCCGCACCCCATGACCTTCATTAGCAGATGAGCGAACCTTCAGTCCCTTCACTATTGGTAGAAGCTTGCAATTGCGTCAAAATCCTGCCATATAGCTGAAAATACATGGTGAAATCCTTGCTCTACTTTTTTCAATCTTGGAATCGTATAGCAATTGATGTGGAGGCCTCGGCCCGTGTTTATGCAAACGTCTTTGAGTTATATTTAAAGGTGGCATGTGCAGTTTTCTTATAAACAAAATGTTCATATGCACATTACATTGTCACTCAAACAAATGTATGAATACATCACTGTTCTCAAAATATTGGTTTGTAAAGCCATTGTTTTGAAACTGCATTGCTTTTTCTACCTGTGTCATCAGTGACTAGTGACCAGAAGGGTACACTTTAAAGAATGCAAACTTAAAGGTTCATCTTATTAAATCTAAAATCAATTCCAGCTTTATTGGTGCATCTATGAGGTGTCACTCAAATGTCTAATGCAAATACCAGGCCAAAATATAGGCCTTAAAGGGATAGTTTACTCAGAAATGAAAATTCACTCAAAAGCTGTTTACCCCTGAAACTCCAGGAGTGTTTTGTGGACTCAAACACTTCATCTGTACTGTTTTAAAATAAGGTCCAAATATGACCACAGCTTATAAAAACCGCCCCCTATGCAAACAGATGTAAACTGCAGCACAAATTCAGTCATTAGTAAGATGAAAATATCACCATAAATGACCAGTGATATGAATTAAGTTGAGATCCCGTTCAGATCCATATAGTACATCTACGCACACACACACACACACGGTCACACACAATCTACCACAAACCACCAAGCTGGTCTTTCTCTCTATTACCCTCCTTGGAGACCTCATTCACACAAGTTTGAGATGATTTTGATCTCAACCAGGATGCAGTGAACCAGCAAAACCACTCTTCACATTTCAGTCCCATGGCACGAGAACACACACACGCACACACAGACACATTCTATCACACATGCACGGTGCAAGGATGCTGGACATGTAATGTGTGTCTGCCCCGATCCTGAAGAAGCGGCAGCGATAATTTTGTCCTGGCATTTAGTTGAGTACATATCCAAACTTTTATTCGAGGAAATAGTTGTTATAGGAAAACCATCACCACTGCAGACACACAGCAGAAACACTCAAACACTAAAAGACAAGATAAAACGAGAGCGTCATTGCGAAACTAAAAGCGGGATAATAATCTATTTATTATTATTACTTTGTTTTCATAATTGTTGAAAGCCATAATCGTGATTGGAATTCAATGAATTGCCCAGCCCTGCATCAGGTGGACTGTCCCTACACTGAGAGACCATGTGGGTGCATTTCCAAAGGCAACACAGCACAGATAGTGCATCTTCCCTGAATGTAAGGGAGAAACTACAAATAAGTAAATGATATGAGACGTAAGGAAATTGATTCCAGAATTGTATTCATTATGTCAGTTTCCTGTCATTAGAGAGGAGGAGAGAGACATTTTAAAGTGTCATTTCCGCTTTCCGTCGTGGTGGACTGATGTCGGTGGGGGAGTAATAAAGCACCTTTACACTTCATTACCTCGTGAATCCAAATACATTTCAGAAATGAACTGCTGCACCTGCCACTCTCTTAGTTAGCTCTCCATGTTCATTTGGCTGTGTGACTACAGACAGATTCATCCGCCAAAGCCCCCGAGCCAGTGCCACACTGCCACTGGGACCCATTTCAAACGCACCAGAGCCGCCCTTACACGATTACAAGCCTGCGTTCCTCCAATTCTATCACCTCAAATCAAATGTTGCTTCAGCTGCCTTGCAGAGGTTTCGGAGCCTGTGTGTGTGCGTGCATATTTGTATGTGTGGCAGTTTTGTTCGGGTGGGTGGACGACGGCATGCCTCAGGGACCAGTTTGCCACCCGGTTTGATCGCTGTAAATATAAGATCCTCCTCTTTTTGTACCGTGAACTCAAGTGATCATTGATTTTGCACAAGCTGGATGTGAATTCTCGTCACCTCGGGAAATATAAATGGATTACTAAATGAAGGTTTTCTTGCGCTGGGAGAAACCAGCATTTACGAGGAAGTTGGTAAATATCTCACATTGCATGACTTCACATGATTCTTTTTGTTTTGCACGATTAAGCAGGGGTGAGAGGTGAGGCATGTGGAATACTCAGGAAGACTCAAAGGACGGGAAGTAATTAAAGACAACAATTGCGATAGACGTTTTCCCTTGTATGTAAGCCACAAGGCCACCGTTTGAAACACCTGCTCAAGGCTTGATCATCAAAATGGACTGGAAATCGTGGGGCCAGCAGAGGCCAGTCGGTGAGAATCCGCTGCTTTTCTTCCCCTAATATAAAGACACGTTTTCTCTAATCCAGGAGGGGTTCGATGGCAACCCGACATTTGTGTTTTCCGGCCTTGCTTTGTGAGTCATCTTGACGAATGATGAGGACATGGCGACGCTGGCACAGGCATAACACGCTAGATTTGCTGTGGAAATGTGCCGTGGCAAACTCTCAAAGAGACATCAAGGTCTTTTGCATCGGGGTGGAGGGAGAGAGGGAGAGAAGGAGAGGGATGGAAGTGGATAGGATGGTTTTGGGAAAAGAAAGAATGTGTTACCACAAAATCCGTCATATTGCTTTTTGGAATATATGATTTTGTGATGGTATGTTGTTCGAGCACTCACACCAATTAACACCAGCAGTACATTTGTTACAAATACGATCATAACATTCATTTAATAAAACATAGACATACTGCATGTGTGTAAATCTCTGAACCTATGTGCATTTCCTATAGCAGTGACTGAAAAAAAGATACTGAAGAGCCTACAACTAGCAAGCTAGGATATCAGCTTCCACTGCTAAAGTTGATACTACAGTTAGCTTAATTTTCTAACATGAGCAGTGTTTCCCCGCTGCATGTTACTTTTCAGTCATCTTGTGCCCCTGCTGAGTAATTGGCAGCACTTGCACAGTCAGTGTTGTGTTCTTCCTACAATGTGGCTGGCTCTCTTTCCTGGGCGGGCTGCTGAAACTCACACCAATGGGTGGTCCTGTGACCTCAGAATTCAATTTCCCACACAGAGTAAATTAAGTGTTGTACAGATGGACCTGAACAACAGCTAACAACGTTAATCCAGAACTGATTACTCTTCTTATTGCCCACCCAGGCATTGCATCAGTCCCAATCTTTACAGTACTAATGACTGCATACACAGAGGGACGGATGAACTGCATCCCCCTGTGCAAAAGTGAAGCTCGTATTCAGTCTGCCAGTCTGCAAAGTAGTGATCAGGAGCCCATCGATGTCCCATGATATACCAACTGACCAATCGGGAGTCAGTCTCAGTTGTTAATCTTAATGTGTCATCCAGTTTTTATAGCATTAAATAACAAATTAAGAAAAATGAAAACACGTTTTTGAGACATACTTCAAGATGATAAGAACTGCCTACAATGACAGTAACAAGAATTTTTTGGGCATTTATTTTTTGTCCCACATGTTAACATGGAGTGGGCAGGATATATGACCTTTACTGTAGCCAGCCACCGTGGGCAATTATGATGTTTTGACTTCACATCTTGGGTGCCATCATGTCGTCCATCTTTATATACTGTCATTGGTCAAAAAAGTGTTTTGTCTCATGCACTAACATAGGGAGCAATAAGACTGCAAAAAAGCATCATCTGTGTGTAGTTAGGCTGTACCTTATTCCCAAAAACATTTATCTAACTTGATATAACAAGCAATTCCTTCAAATATATTTGAATAAGTGAATGAATTCCTTATTCAAATGCAATTTCTAAAACGACTGTCCAATTAATTAGTTTATTATGAATTCTGTTTCTTTTAAATCTTTTTTTGTGGTTTGTCTCTGCACAAGTAAAGTAAACCTGTGGTTGCATGGATTTCCTTTCCTCACAAACAGACTGGTTTACAAGCAGAAGTCTACAGCCAAAAGTGTGAGCCTGTGGCAGCTCCCAGTGATATCAGTGTAGCTGGAAATGTTTGCAGGATCGGTGTTTTCCTTTTGCAAGTGAAACAATGCGCTCTGTTTGACCAGCCACCCACAAGCATTGATAGGTGCATCACTGGTGATTCATTCTTCAGTGTGTGCGATGCAGTTCCTCCTCTTGCTCGTGTAAAACAAAATCTCACCAGAGGCAAACATGAGCACTGACTCTTGAAGGAGTCACAAGGAGTTGATCGACTTTACCAACAGTGGACATTATGGTTTAATGGTTTTGGGGAAAATATCAGGTGGCAGCCTTAGGGCTGTAGCACTATAAAAAGGAGAAACTGTCTCATGTACAGTGTAAGTACTCAATGGTTTTGAAAATGAATGTGCCAGCAGACATTCACAAGGCCACAGTGTCTGTGTCAGCGTTCATACAGCTCCTGTAGGTCTGCCTCTCTTTAACTCTGCGCACATTTGATTCAGCCTTAATGACAGGAAGCTATAAGAAAAATGAGCCAGAAAGTGCCTCTTCCTCGTTGTTAATGCTCATCTTGTATCTGTCTGTGTTCCATTCTGTGCCTTCTGTATTCCTGTCTGTCTAAGTAATTGTGTTTGTCGATATACGGTACACCACAGAGGATGTGCAGAGCACTCAAGCGTAATCTGGTCCTAATCCCTGCCAGAGGCCTTGAGCATCTGGATATTAAAGTGGGATTTTATTTTTGTATCCCTCCCCCTCCCCACCACTGTCTCGTAGCTGGGATGTCACTACCTGCCGTAAGAGCAGCTGAAAACAGGCCGCATTCAATCACACTACCTGCCTTGACCTCTTCACCTAAAGAAAAATTGTTTATTTTAATTGAAGTCATTCATTTCTTGTGGCGTCTCTGTTTTGACTTTAACAAACCGTCAATCATACGGTCTTTCAAGTGCTCATTCAAATAAGCCTGCTTTGAGTCACACAGCTCGACATCACACATAGGGAAGACAAACATCCCCATGATATCAAATGATGCTTTCCCGTGTGTGTGGGTGTGTGTGTGTGCGCACGTATTTGTCTCATCTGACAATTTGCATGACGAGTGAGATAAAACCCCCAGCGCCATGGGTAATTAATAAATCAGATTGCAATGATGGAACACTGGGAAGGCGTTGTTCCATTAATCGCCATCCCCGTCCGTTTCCAGTATCTTCCATCTCAGCGATGCCGTCCGCGGCACCTAATTAAATTGTACTTTCCGTCGATTGTGCTCATTACTCAGGCAAAACCAATCAGCAGTCTGCAGCTGGGTCTGGCGATGTAGATAAATGCAGGAGTAAATGTTGGTTGAGGAACACAACATGGGGTACGTTGTTTGCCTCGATTGCAGAGACAACACGAGGCAACACGGCCGCGCTTCCCTCGTGGGTGTAATTCAGCTCCGAAATTCACTGGAGAGGAGTCAGTGCTTCCAGGTTTTTTTCATTAAGGCCAGAAAGTGAGCAACTCCACCTGAGAAACGGTCTCTTGATGGAGTAGCAAGGCCTCATCTGCTCTGAGTAAAGCCAAGGCAGCGCTGTAACAGGTGAGTGAAAACCTCAGCTGTCAAGGTACATCAGGTCTGCTTTAGATCATTCATTCAGCATAGAGTCTTAAAGTGGGAAACACCAGCTCAGCTTCATCTCTCCCCTGTTCATTGCTGAAAGATTCACAAAAAACATCCCTCTGGTTGTTTGTTTCGGTTAGTTTTCGACTTCCTCCACCAGCTGCATCTGCCTCACTTTAGTGCGTGTGTGCGTGTGTGTGTGTGTGTGCAAGTCCCTCTCTAGCTCTGCCTCATAAGATAGCCGACAAGAGCCCCTTATAGCTTTTTTGTCAGTGTGCTACAAGCTTGAAAGCTTGGAGGTCTCTACAGCGCTGATGGAGGGTTCACCTGATAGGATGGGCCTCTTCTCTGACACCTCGTCCTGCCTGACCAGTCAACCATTCCACTTAGACACATGTCGCTTCCACCTTAACAGAACAAAGCACGTAGAGGGAGGTGGAGGTGTGTGTGTGTTTGAAAAGATGACAGCAGCCAAAGTAGGTATGGCTCTGCCATTAAAGGGAGTTTTTTTGTAGTTAAAATGAGGGTCGCAGCAGGCGGCTGTTTTGCTCCAACGCAGTTTGATAGATAGCCAAAAGTCTAAACTGTCCAGGGAAAAACTCTGGAGAACTGAAATGGATCTGAGCTGCCTCATTTTCAAAGATATTCTGTCTTGAAACTACAAAGCTGTACAAAGAAAATTTCACGGTGTCTGAAGCCTGGAAGATAGACATCGGCATAGCAACAAGAGGGGAATGAAAGCTTAGGAGCTGCTCATTGACTGCTCAGCTAGCTCGGTTTGTGAAGTACCAGTGAGGTATTAATGACACATTAATGACAGCTTTTTATGCTCATTATTGAAACACAAAATCTCACATCACAGCTACTTAACATTACACATACATAAAATGAGACAGTACAAGCAAACAATACACTACTGTTTTTCAAAAATATACAAAAAAGTGTATTCACTTTCTCAAGAATGATCCTGGACTGTCATATTTATCCACATCACACTTGAGATGTATTATTCAAGGCAGGAGGAAACCGCTAGCTTGGCTGGAGACAAAAACAGGACGCCTACATTTCCGCAGCTAACTGACATGTAGTGAATGTTTGATATACACATGCACAGAAATTAAAAACCACGAACTGAGGATATAACGTAGGAGTTCACATGGTATAGCTGGAGGTGCCGTATACAACTTGATGGATGGCTGAGTTGTTTGTCAAGAAGCAGCTCCCACATGTTACCTCTGCTAAAAAGTTGTGTTCTTGTTTGCATTTCTCCCCATGTTCAGATTTCTTTATGGACTTCAACAGGCAGGAATTTAGGTTTCTTATTATCTTAACTCATTAAGAACGAAGGTGCTAAAAAAAACACTGACCCCCGTCAGTGATAACAAAAACTTTCATTTCTCAGCCTCTGAAACAGTTAGACATAAAATCAAATAAAACATTTGAAAGCTTAAACATGTAGCTTTCGTTGTAATACTATTGTTGTTTCCCCAAAATTCATGAGAATGTTTTAAAATGAAAACTAGCTAAACTTGCTGCGATTCCCCACCTTCTTCCTCCTCTTCCTCCTCGTCCTCCTCCCCAAACATGTCTCTAACCGACTGAGCCTTTGGTCAGTGGGTCAGCAGAAAAACTGTTTGCAGACTAAGAGCGCTAAAAAAATACAAACTACATTTTTCATAATCCATTTCATTTTTCCTGCGAGTATTTCTGCAAACCTTAATATATTTCACATGTCTTGAAAACGATGACATCGTGGAAAAGGCTCACACATCTCAGGGCCCAGTCTCACACACGAGAATGTTTCAGTGGCGAACAATCCCCTTATGTTCACTTCAAGTCTGTATGAGTGAGGAGGCAAATGAAACATTTGCTTCTTCTAGAAAAGAGAATTACAGCGTGTCTTCAAGTGGAGTTCTAGTTTGGTGAACTGTGACCCACGATATCTGCTTTGTATTCGCATATTTGTGACCTTGCCATTATCCGGCTCGAGAGGGAGAAGCACGCACACGTCGCGTACAGTCTAAATGGGTCTAAATGGTCCAGACATTGGATTGAAATGAAAATCAATCTTTACACTCTAGGAAATAAAGCAGTTAATTGAATACGAAAAACTGTCCAAGGGCCATTGTACATTTTCTTAGCCTTTGCATCTGCCCAGGGAAACTAAAGAGAGGACGATCCTTTCAAGCAGCACCCTCTGTCTCGGCTTCTGGTCACTGAGTGTCCTCGCCGGGGCAGTTTTGGGGTAATGTCTTGTGGAAAGAACACATGGATGATTGTTGCTGGGGGGAGGGCAAATGATAAATCTCCCTGGCAACCACACACACACACACACACACACACACACACACACACACACACACACACACACACACACACACACACACACACACACACACACACACACACACACACACACAGAAAAGTCTGATTCTCAGCAGCTCTCACAGAAAGACAGAAAGACAAGTGATGCAATGTTTTACCCATCACAGGCCTAGTTGGCTGGCTGGCTGGCTGGCTGGCTGGCTGGCTGGTGTGTGTGTGTGTGTGTGTGTGTGTGTGTTGTGTGTGTGTGTGTGTGTGTGTGTGTGTGTGTGTAGGCGGGGTGGGGTAGGTGGGCGGGTTTGCAAGTGACAGGGCGAGATGGTGGGAGAGATAAATAGTCACACTGAGGGAAGCGATAATGGACTTTTCTTGTCTGCACGGTGTCGGCATCTGCAGACTGCGAGGCCAGAGCGATGACAGACATGCTGATGTGTTTAACTGCTCTCGCTCAGAGAGTGAGTGAGAGAGAGAGCGGTAGAGACAGCAGCGACAGACAGAGAAAGAGAGAGAGAGGGAACGAGAAGGGGAGGGGAGAGAGGAAAAGATGCTGATGCTCTTTAACTTGCTTCCACATTGCCATTGGCAACAAGACCTCCGTCAGTGCTCTGACAGATGCATGGTAATGAATCCCGCTTTAGGTGAAATCCATCACCGCCTTTTCCTCACACATTTACAATCTGTCCCTCTCTCTTTTTGTCTCACTTTCTTTCCCCTTCTCTCTCTCTCTCTCTTTTTCGCCGTCACACACATGCACACACCTATCTTTCCATTCTCATCACCATGCGGAAAAAGTGAAGGTGACAGAAAGAATGGGGAGAGGGAAAACTAGAGAATACTCATGTTTGAGGGGTAATGTATTTGTGACTTTGAGAATTAAAGGGTTCACATGTCTGACGGAATTTTCTTTCCTACTTGTATCTATCCATACAGATGGTTTGATTCTAACTTTCTTTCAGGTTTTGAGATGTTTTTGAGGTGATGATCATGAAATTGTTGGGTCCATTGCTCACAACAAATGGGGGCACTTTTTGGGGAAGTGGATGATACATTTAGCAGTTTTAGCAATCCTGTGTGATCAGTTTCTGGAACTAGCATGACGTTCCTCAACTGAATGAATTTAATACTTCTGGGATGATCGAATTTGTACCTTTGTTTGGTACCATCAACATATTGAATGTAGCACTGAACTGAAAACAAAAGCAGCCCTGAATGTCACGGCCAGAAGGTTTGTTTACTGCTGTACATACTGAAATGTATCTGGAAGAAGGAAAATGCTTAGCTTAGAAAAAAGTGAATAAACAACTCTAGATCGTGACAAGAGTCCAAATATCTGCGCCAGAGAACGAAAAGACCCGGCAATGTTCTACCTGACCTGGACACGTACTGAAAAACACTGGACCCGACCCCGGCAGCAAAACACAGACCCGAATGGCACCAATTTGTCATCTCATTGCTTTAACAAGTAAATTCTCAAGGTGTGAAAAACAAACTTACCTAATGTAAGTTTTGCAGCCCTCTCCCCTCTTCCCCTCCACAAAGAAAGCTGGTTTCAGATTCACTCGGGATTTCAGATTAAAAGTCCTTTTATGTCAAAGAGAGGGATGACAAACAAGACACACACTGAACTGTCACAGACACAATGGGGACCCGGCCGGGGACCCGACTGACTGTATAAAACTTGGATCCAAACCCATATGGATCCCTGGTTGGTTCTTGGCTGGACCGATAAGGACTATAAACAAAAATATACATATTTTTGTGGTTCACTCAGAAATGATCAAATACCACCATTAATTCAATATTTTTGTTTTACCCTTGTGGGTGAATGTCACCAGCTCAAGAGAGGGATCGTGTCCATGTTGTGAGAAGAGGGTCTGCGGGTAGCTCAGACACGTCTGTAATAATAACAGCTTACTGGGACACTCTAATAGTCCCTGACAGTAACACCTGCTTCTTCTACCACGATAAATCAACATGTCTGCGGTGGAAAATATATACCTCAAAACAAAACCGGATGGCAGGATACCAAGAGAGATAAGTGACAAAATACGTGTTTCTGTAATTTGACTAAACTTACCCTCAAGGTACTAACTCAGCCACGGGAGAGAGCGACTGAGAGAGGGAGAGTCTCAGCTGTCTGATCTATTGGTCACTTTATCATCTAACTGGTTTTCCCTCGCCGCGCAGTTCGTTTGTCACCGCCAACACAGGCTCATGTCTCACTTTCCTGAGGAGTTGTGTGCGTGTGTGTGTGTGTGTGTGTGTGTGTGCGTGCGTGCCTCTCGCCGAGACAGAGACAAATGGGCCGACTCCCACTGGACACATGTGTTTGCTCGCCATCGTGGCGCTCTGCCCTGAGGTCTGGACCCATGGGCCGCTGAGGGTACAGCTCTCCCCCAGTGGCCGCCGGGTTGCTAGTTAAAAACCCCTGCCTGCTGTTCCCCTCAAACTGGCACACAGGGGTTACGGTGGTCATACACGGACGAGGTCAGGAGAGCAACGAAAAAGAGCATCTCTGGAACAGATGAGAGAGAAGCTTGTGTCGGACACGCTTGGGTGACACAAGAACACACAGGCGAGGGGGGGAAACATCCTTTTCTCTTTCACACATTCTAGCTGTTCATAAATCCAAGCTGTTCAATTTACCCATCATCCTCAGCACCTGTGCATAAAATAACCACATAAAGGCCTAAAGGCAGTGACACTCCAATCAGCCTAAAGGCGATGACATGAGCATGTAGACAGGAAAGCAGAAAGAATTCAGCTTTTCGAAAATCCTTGTGTAACACAAGTGCAAGTACAACTTTTTTTGTCCCAGTTTGGGGGGTTGACATTTGCCTTTTTTTTTCTGCCATCAGCAGAGGATTTATGATGAAAAAAGAGAACAAGTGCAGGATAAAGAGCTGAACTGGCCTGCAGAGTCACCGTCCACAGGGGGAAATGGTTTTGTTTGATGGGAGTTGTGTTCTAAGCCCCGCGGCCAGCGCTCTAACATCTGCTCCTGTCACACACAGGGACGAGGGGCAGAACACCGAGGCACGTTACAGTACAGTCCACTGCATGCACACACACACACACACACTCCATGACTTCAGAGGACATTACATCAACTTATATTGGTTTTCATGTAGACTTACTCTAATTTAACCCATCGTTAATATTTGTCAAACCCAACTTTAACCTTGAAATATGTCTTCACCTTTACATTTAATGAATGACGTTAAGGAAACTTGCTTTTTGTCCCCATAAGGAAGAGAAGTCCGAATCATTTGACCATGTAAACAGATTTAGGTCCCTACAACATGAGAAATACCTGGACCACATTAACATACACACACACACACACACACACACAATATAAATTTCCAGTCTGCCGTGCTGCGGTGTTGCTCATCACCTCCCGTGAGATGCTGGTCTGACCTTGGAACGTAATATGATGCAACCAGTGATGCAGAGTGTAAATAACTGCAAAGGTAAACAACTCGTCTACTGTCCATTCGACTTACTTTAGACTACAAGCAAAATGAGGTTTGACTAACTGGAGACCACTTCACTGCATCCTTCAGACACCATGTAAAAACAAGCCCCGACATGTGCCCGGAGTTAGATTTGAGATGATGTCCGACTTGTTAACAGAGGCATAAATTAAAAAGGCTTTTTTTCCCCCCCCGTTTTTTGCCACGAGAGATGTGGAAAGGCTTTTAAAGCTGGATATCTTTGTGCTGCTTCGACTAAGCTTGCATCTGGACACTTTGTTGTACTGCGCTGACGAGGTTTATGGATTCAGTTGTCTTGCATCGTCTTTGTGTCAGCTCGGACAAATGGCAGTATGGTCATGTTGGAATCTGCCAGGAGTGCTGGTGTTAACACATACAATGGCAGGTGTTTGAACAGAGAGACATACGCACAATATAATTACAGAGCATGAAAACATACTAAAGTCTAAAATTTTCCCACATTTTTCTGCCTCTTCAAAGGATTGGGTATCTTTGTTTTTTTTTCCAATACTGGTTCAAAATTTATACTTTCAAAAGAGTTTTGGTTCCTCAACGCTGGCAGCACCTGTCCTCTTTTCTTCAAAATAGCACAAAACAACGATCGATAATAAGAACAGCTTTTTTATTTCTATTGCAAATTGGAAGTTGATATTTAACATTATAACTGTTAAATTACACTTAAGTTAAATATACACATATTTACATGCTTAATACAACAAGTTCCAAAATCAATTGTCTCCCCACCACGGAGGCCGATGCTGCCGGCTGATGTGCTCGGCATGGGCTCACGAAAGCAGTGGAACCCTGAGCATCATTCTGCTTTCAAACCCTGAGTGGATGCTGCATTAGAGCCCCTCAGATGGGTTCAGACAGAAAAATGTCCAGGCCGCACTCTCAAATGTCTCCTGTGCGTCACCACATGCTTCATTAAGTTGGTCGTGGTCATACCTTTACACAGAATTGTCTTCAAACACTTGCTGCTTGTCCTGGTGTCGGAATCCTTTCACATGAAATAGAGCCACACTTTTTAACATTTAGCTTTAGGCATTTTTGGTTGTTGTCTCGACTCGAGTTTGAGGTAGCAATATGTAACTGAGAAAGTTACATATTGCCAGAGCCATGTTGAGAGTGTTGCCACAAGCGTTAAGTGTAATATTAACTAGACACGTGCGGTGATGTTTATGTTGGCCGGAAGCAGGACGACTTTTACACTACATAGCTCAGGCACTGAAATGAGGCACCGAAATCTGCATTGTGGTTTGGTCCGGTAAGTACCGGCTGTGTGTTCGGTACCCAACCCTATCAGTTTGGCCGTTGACACAGACACAGATGCATGTGCATAATAATTTAAACTCACACATTATCACTGGTGTACACATGGAAGCAAACACTTACAGTTAAATAAGAGAAAAGCCTCATTGTGTGGAACGAGTTGCAGTTGTGACAGTTTGCTCAAAGGCGTGCGAGACAGCGTAAGCTGTCAAGCAAAAACAAAGTGTCCCATTGTTGTGTTGTTATGCAAAGGACAGGTGCTCTACCTGTTCTGAACAAATTATGTTTTCACAGCAAGCAGGAAAAACAGACAGATGGTAGCATTGACGATGTCTCAGTAAACAGGAAACCGAGAGAAATCGGCTGCTAGAGTGCAAACAAGCAGGTGGGCAACGGATTTAATCATTTTCCAGGACTGTCTTTGTGATTGTGTCTGTGTGCAGAACTTTGAGAGTGTGTGTGTGTGTCTCAGAATCTGTCAATTAAGCGAACGAGCCGTTCGAAACCTGGAAGGTGAGCGAATGAGGGGAACATGGGTAAAGGTGGTTTCCAAGGCAACCGCTGCACTCGAAGCCATTTCCTCCCGCTGTACCTGATCCACCTTCTGCCTTCAGTGATGGTTTACACACACTGCACAGCCCCCAAGGGAGCTAAGTGATAACAAAGAACTGCAGGGAGGAAACCATACATATGAGCCACGGAGATGACAGCGATGACGAGCTCTCCCAGAGAATGGAGCGCCTTGTTTCACGTGCCAGGTGGGAGAGGGGTGAGGTAAAATGGAGTGTGAGTGTGTGTGTGTGTGTGTGTGTGAGATGGGCAGATCCATCAGCGCCTGCAATAACTCGCTCGTAAGCAATTGTGCCTAAGTCTCGAAAAACACTCCTCCTGCTATGCCATTTATTGCAACAAATCATTATACAGTTATTTTGACCTCTCTGCTCTGGAGGCAAAAATCAATGCAAACATGCTAAAGTTTTCACTGGCAGTATAAACTGTAAACGTCCCCCATAGGTAACTGAGCACACTGTTTGTAAATCTCTCTTCCTTTACTACTGAAACAAATGATTTCAATCTCTCTGCTTCTAGATCCAGTTGTTGTTTTTGAGAGTTTGTGGATGTTGAGAGAATAGGAGCTGTTTGTTCATGTGAGATGCATTCGCGTGTGTGTGTGTGTGTGTGTGTGTGTGTGTGTGTGTGTGTGTGTGTGTGTGTGTGTGTATGTGCAGATGGCGCTCCAGCCAATTAGAGAAGGAAAGTGAAGAGGGAGCCATTAGCTCTGCAATTAGCTCTGATTGCTTCAACATTGTTTTGGTGGGCTGCAGCGCTTGAAATGACCAAATGCTGTGTCCTGGGCCTCCCGCTCTGGCCCCTGCGCAGCCGCAGCCAGAGAGAACAGGAGTGGGACCGTGAATATATCCTCAGCTGTCGTTACGCTTTACCTACACTCGCTCTGTTGGTCGCCTCCTCCCCTCTTTCTCCTCTCTGTTTCGTTCCCAATGTGTCTACTTTTTCACTTCACTCTACTTTGGCAAATCTGAACCCCCCCCCTCCCCCTCAGTGTCTATTTCACTTACTTGCTACCTCTCTGACTCCATGCCTTCCACTGTCTCATGAAGGCTGCCTCGTTTTCTTGCATTTTTTCCTTTAAGGTAGAGTTGGTAAGTTGTTTCTGAGACACATTATATTGGATTTGTAGTCTTCACGTCCCACTATTTGCAAACTAAGGAAACGCATGCAAATAGCGAAAACTACACCGGAAATGTTTCTGCATGAACCTGGCTGTAGTTGAATGTTTTGTTAAGTTATTGAAGTCTGCTACTCGCCAGTGGTGATGGAATGGCACATGCTTTTCAAAAAGCCAGTGTCTGTGATTCGACAAATGTAATAATTGGCTGGCGTACCTGTCTGTCACTAACCGACCTGCCTGACCTGCGAGCACCCTGCCCGTTCTCTTACTGCGCATGACCAGAGACTTCAGCTGGAGAGACAAACCCCTCTGAAGCAGAAACAATAGCTCTTAGTCAGCTGTAACGAGTGAAGTCACGGAAAACTCAGCTTCATGCAATTGTGCATGTTGATGTGTTTCAGGGGGCATTGCTTTGAAAATAGGGCCGATAGGAGACAATGAAATCAGTTGCATATTTTTTAGCCTCTCTTTCTAGCTTTCAGGATTACTAACCCTGGCTTTAAATGCTGTATTTCTTTCAACTTTTTAAAATATTTATTCAGCATTTGGGTGGCATGGTTTTTGTCGCCTCACTGCCAGAGTGTTCTGAGTCCAGATCTGACGGCCACCCAGTGTTTTTCTGTGATAGTCCTTCCTCCAGTCCAAAGACATGCAGATCGGGCTAATTGAAGACTGTAAATGGCCCATAGGTGTGAAAGAGTGTGAATGGTTGTTTGTCTCTACATGTTGGTGTTGTGATACTCTGGCAACCTGTCCAGGGTGTACCCCACCTAACAACCAATGTCACCTAGGATTGGCCCCAGTTCTCTGGAACCCTCAAAGCATAGGTGCCTCAAGCGGTATAGATGATGGATGGATTTGCCGTAACAGGGAACTCCTTAGTTCTTCTTAATTAAACAAAGGAGAAAGTGTATACCCTATATAAAGTGTACATTTACTGAATATGAGAGTCACAACATTAGAAACAGTAACCGGGTAGAGGAGTAACCAAAATGCATTAACCTGCCCCCCTCTCCATCCTCTAATAACAGAGGGTGCACGTGTGGTTGTTTAGTTCAACATGTAAGTTAACACCTGACAATGGGTCAGATCTTTTATGCTTATCTGACTGATGTTTGTACGAGTTAGAATCTCTGGCCTCGACCGTGGCTCTGAAACATCACTGTGCTGTGTGCTGATAAATCCATGGTGCTGTCCGTGGTGCTGAAGTAGCAGACAGATTTGTAAATGTCCCTTTTTCTCTCAATCCCGTCCTTCTGTCATGAATTCTTCTTCTTTTCTTCTTCTTCTCCAATTCTTTAAACTATACACTATAAATAGTGTAGTAGTACTCTAATAATAGTGTCCCCTTCATGACACCACCTTTCATGGTGAGCCAGGCTAGTTGTTTGCTGTCTACTTCCAGTCTTAATTAACTAAAGTATTAAATAGTCTCTTGGCTATAGGTTTATAATTAATGTGCATAGACACGAGAAACCGAAATGTTAAACTCTTCCAATAAAAGAGTGACTGCAGCTGAGCCCACATTGTATCAATGAGGCATTAAATTGCAGTTCACTGTAAAACATTACGGATTGTGGGTATAGTGTACTAGACACATATTAAAATATCTAACCTACGGTGTAAGAGCCAGATAGTATAAAGGCCAGGTCCACATGACTTGTATACCGTCATTTGTAAAATTTGGTCATTGGATAAAAGATTGCATTTATCACTGCAAAGGCTTGGATCAATAATACTGTAGTGAGGAGAGGGGTAAGGCTGCAAGGACACAGTATGATAAATTGGAGAAATATATGAAAGTACAGAATCCGTTATTGGACAAAAGAAAGATATATATACACACACAGGGATGTAATTTCATCCTTGTATATTTGAGGGTATCATTTTTAAAGCCTATTAAGAGCCAGAGCAATTTAAGAGCAGAGTCCTCCTCAAAATTCATGCTTATATTTAGAATTCAATCTAGTCTTGGTTTAGGAAGCTGCAGCGATATCAAAGATTTTACTGTAACCTGCAGTGCATTTTGTGTGTGTGCGCGACAGGGCACAGATCCTTTGACAAGCAAGAACAAGAGTTGAAGACGACGGGGAGCCTCAGCTCTGGGGTAAATTTAGGATGCTCAACAAGGAGCTGCCTCTCTTTCTTTGCCTCTATTTCTGTCACTCTCCCATTTCTTCTTCTTCTCTCTCTCTTTCTCCCTTTCACACTCTCAATATCTCCATCACACCAGGTTTCCTTCTGTCTCCTCCAGAGTCGCTTGCTTCTTGGCTGGGTGGGAGTAAAGTGTTGATTGGTACCATGCTGGCAAATGGCGGGGGATTGAAGGTAGCCCGCTGCGGTGGGCTCATGTTGAGCCCACACCCCCTTTTGGCCTGGTCTGGCAGGAACAAAAGAGAAGAAGCGACAGTTGTGTCTGACAGACCAAAATAATAACAAAATGCAATGCCACTGGGTGAGGGAGGCATTTTCAGCTCTTCTTTATTGATGACTAACACTTTACTTGACTGGTCAGGTAATTTTCCAGCCTGTTTGTGTAGCTTATTAATGATGCATTTTATTGCAATAAAAGTAATTTCCATCAGTGAATAAGTAGCTTCTTATGGTTTATTAGACTTTTAATGCATTAGAGGAGATGGACAAGAATCAAGGCAATGAGATGCAACCATGCCTTCTTGTAGCAACCATGGACATTGTGGTTAATGTAAATCTATGGCATCTTAAGGATTTGGCAACCAGGGTGCCCCAGAAAGACAGAGTATATACAGTGGAATTACAAAGTCTGTGGTGCATTTGTTCCCACATATTGTAAGGCCCAAGTGCTCACCGAATGGTTGGTTAGTGTCCAAAAGTTATAAATATATGCTATGGCCTGAACACCTACGGGAGAGTGATGTGTAAAACATAGATCCCCACCAACGTCATCAAGATAACAAACGAGGGAATCAACAAACAAGCTGCACCTCCCAGACTTGGATATTTTGTCATGGTTGGGAGGGACCTCAGAGTTCGGCTTAATGAATCTTAACATAAATTAGCCTTTATAACCAAAACATACTGTACAACACACTCCATGCATAGATCTTTAGTTCAGATAAACATCTATAAACATGGATAAAGAATATGGAAGGTGAGTAAGAAGCACCCCCAGCAATAATATCTGTCCCGCCAGATTGTTTTGATAATTTTATATTTTTAATTTCACCATATCAGATTGACAAAGACAATCACGGGAGTCATGGGAGCTTTAGTTATTTGTCTACAAAGTAAAAGCACAACGTTCGCTTTGTTGCTGCAATTATTTATATCAGACCAAATTACAGCGCTTTTATTTTGAGAAGTTGTGAAGTTGGGTCTAAAGATTGCCTTTTGCTTAACATACCTATAAAATAGCTGACATAAAATGTATGAAAAAACAACAGTTAAGTCAATCATTTAAACTTATATATAAACCACACACATGAACAGTAATGAATGAAAAATAAAAAAAAGAAGAATCCGGTTGATCATGGATGCACAACGCCTTCTCAGTCACAAAGATTTCTAACTTTCTGAACCACAGACTGTTTATAGAAAGCTCTGCACACAACGTCCAGCAGGCAAACACTAAAAGTGACAATATATTGTAGAACTGTTTGAGGAGGACTCACGAATGACATGGAATAAATCTGACATAGGATTGAAACATGGCCAGATAGCAATGTTCTGGACATTTGCTGTAGCTGGATGGACAAACTCTGCTGAACTGACAGGTAATTGTCATTGTCTGGTGGGCCTTGAGGAAATGGTGATCAATTGCCTTGGTTGTCTCAAAAGACTGTTCTGTGCTGACGGGGAGTTTACATGAAGTAGTGGAGGGAGTTCACTGCTGCTGTTACTTTAAGAGTGTTATGGCCACCTCAACACACAGCAAACCCCCAGTGGATTGTTCATCATTGCTGACGACTTCAGTCACACAATTTCTTAATACAGCTTTCCTGAAATCCCATCAATGTTTGTTTCAAGAGGAAAAAATAGACTGGACCTTGTTAACATCCAAATTGTTGCTACTAATGTAAGAGTGCTCGCTCCTACCAAGACCAAAAACATGTGTTGTTGGTGTACATAGTCATTGTGTCTAGTAAGAAGTTGATCATTCCTTTGACAGGTCGTCCATCTGTAATAATATATTCATCTTAAATAATCTGACCACACAAACAAATGCTGCGTCCAATTCCTGTGTACTGCCGAGAATCAACTAGGTGTGAAAAAGCCTTAAATGACGCCAAGTTCGTAAATATGCCAAATGCTGCCAGCTACGGGAACAGAGCACAAGCAATTCTCTGCACATCCAGAACACAAACCCAGAGGCAGAAACATGAGGATTTATAAATGTCAAGTGACTAAGAGGGCTGTGTGACTTTTTCTCCCTTTTTCTAAATCCAAGTGACTAGACAGTACATGTTGGGGAAAAGGCTTTGGGTGTTTCTGCAGAAAAAATAATTAAATAAATACAACGAAGGATGAGGAGAATGAAGTTATGGAAGACAAGTAAGCTTGTTGAACTCTTTGCCAGTTTTCCACCCTCTTTCTCTCGTTGAGGAAAGATTAGCTGGTGCGCCATAAAGGTCACAATGGCATAGTCCTCTCTGGCAGTGTCAGCCATGGGATTGGATTGGCTGCCCTTCAAAGGGAGGGATTACCATCCAGCCGGAAGCTAAAAGTAACCCGGCACTGACGGCCCAGTTCACAGCCAAATGACAAATTACAGCTGGTCTGGTTAGGTCTTTGGGCCAGGGGAAAGTGTGCGTGTGTGCGGTTGCGCGTGTGTATGGCTGTAGCAGACAGATGAAGGCTCCTAGAAGCTGGCTGAGTTCTTACTCCATTATACAGACGAGTGCCTCTATTCTCTCTCTGTCTCCACTTCACTTGAACACACACACACGCATACACTCACACTCCCAGAGTTGAAGTCTGCATGACTCCGCCGCCCTCTGCCTCCTCTGCCCACTCCGCCTCCAGGACAAAGACATCAAGACACAAACACACGCACACACGCACACACACGCACAAACACCTCTAATCTCTGACTTGCAAGCGAGCGTGCCCTTCAAAGTGCAAGGAACTGGAGCAGATGAGACAAAGATGGACACAGCAGTGGTGGCAGCGCTACAAGCAGCCACAGGAGACACAAAGGTAACTCAACCCGTCCCTGTTCCTATTCAGCCATACAGCTTGACCTTGGCTTTGTGTGTATCTTATATGCAAAGTCATGAACACGACATTATTTTGAATATAAAAATAGAGTAGCATATAAAAAACAACCAGATGAAGAGATAAAACACATTGAGCGATCTCGGATTTGCAGTAAGAGCATCCTGTGAGGTAACAAGGAAACCACTGCTAATATTCACAGCACTAATTACGTCTATTTGCCTGTTGCTGTACTCTGGCTCATTGACTGCCGGCGTTTCAGTTGAGTAACCACGACCAGGTTCATTCCCCGGTCAACACTAGCTCCTGCTCCCAGGTCCTCAAGATCCCTCTGTCAATGTCTGTTCAGGCGACGCCTGAGAGAGCAGCTGTTAAAACTGCTGAAAGATCACAACGCTAGATTCACTCACAGTGATCCCTGACTTTCTGGATTTAAAAACAAGCACACTTGTCTTTATATAAATCCTCATGTCCGGTACGTATTATTTCAGGGTTCACTGGGGAATAAAATAGATGAACGAGCTACAAATATACACCTTGTTTGTGTAGCACTCTGCATGATAAAGTGCTTCTACTTGCAAAAGGAGTCATGGATTTTACAAAGTACAAAAAGTGCCAGATAGAATATATCATACTTTGTCTTATAAATATATAAACACAAAAACTGTCTGACCTTCTGAAAATATATAAAGCTGTACTTGGTTGCAGGTCATTCTCAAACCAACTCTGCCTAGTCAACATGCCAGATGGGGAATCAGCACACACAGAGGTCCAGTCACATTAGCAATTGAGTACAGAAACTTTTAAATAACATGATTTAAACATTATACTGCTGCTCGGTGGGAAAGTATTTATTACATAAATAAGATTACATGATTTAAGCCTCAACTATTCAACTACCAGACGCTCCTGTACAGAGCTGATATATAGGTCTTGGCTCGGGGCTCGACACTGCCTGAATGGAAACACCAAACTCAAGACGACAGAGAGTAGGATGTTACGACAAAGATGGGGGATCGACGACACTTTCCACTGTAATGCAAAGGGTGTGTTAGCTGAGGTGACTGTCTTCATTTTGTGCTTATATGTTACATATCATTGAAGGTGGGAGTAAGATAAGAGTCTCTGAAATGGAAAAAACAATGTTCATAGGAACAGTAAAATCGAACGGTGTTCTAATCCGCTTTTTTGGAGTGAATTTTAATAAAACAAATGTGGAACATCACTTGTTACATCTCAATAAAAGAAAACTTTATAATTTCTCTGCCTTCTACAATCAAAAATTAGCCTCAGATAAAGTACAGTGCTACTCCTGTTTCAGAACATAACTACTGGAAATGCTAACACAGCTAGCTCACTGGAGGTTGTACCCATAATTATTTCCTCTAAATGCTTAGTGCTGAAGCACCAGACTACAACTAACCTAAAGAAGATAATGAAATAACTAAAGGATAAAGATCAGCGAGCCGTTTAAACGGTGTTGAGACCACCGGGAGTTGCCTCCGGACTGCGCTGCAGGCCGCGGTGACCACACACGGTACATAACGTCCTCCAACCAGGCAGCAGCCAGTCACTAACTCCGGTGGTACAGTGCTAAAGGTCCACTAGTGTCTACAGATGATGCTAATGTTGGTGGTGGGTAATTCCAACTTGTTGAGATCAGTGGTGCACCTTGGCAACGCGTGGTCATGAAGGTGGGGGGTGGAACTTCTGGATGAGCAGCGAAGGGAAGGGTGTATGTTTTCACTCCACAGAATCACTAGCTCCACCTTTAAATCAATGAGTTAGAACAAATTTACACACCATCACATTTGAGGCTGTGTCATTCTCCAGCATAGGACGACAGCACAAAATGTGCAGGGAGGTGGAAGAACAGCGGATCATTCAGGGCCCAGTGTGTAATCTTTGTCACAGCAGGTAAAACTGGCTATGATCTCCATGCACCACAGTTTCTGTGGGGCTGCACACATTCTCCTGTCAGATCAGCTCATCTAAAGCTGAACATTTGCCTGGGGAGTGGCAGACACAACTTTCCCACACCTTGTCTGTGTGTGTAATGTTTATAAATGAGGCCTCAGGAGGCTGTTGAATGGGACAGGTGGTTTTGTTTCTGCGGAGGCACACACGTGGGACGCTGCAGGCCACAGGTTATTGTCTCCTCAGTTATTGTTGCTTGCTCAGTGCACTGACTCGCTGGAGAGCGGCAAAGCCAGCAGACATCAGTGACTCATTTCTCTCTCTCTCTCTCTCATTTTTCTCCATGTCACTTGTCCACAGAGGGCAAAGGGCTTTTTTTTTTTGTCCACAGCTCCTCGGGGCTCACACTCAGTTTGAACTCAGCGGCAGGTGCATACGTTTTATATGATTTATTGCATTTGATGATATATATTCTTTTTATGCTCCCTTCTTCACACAGCAGCAAATGTATACGTCTGCGCTCACTTACAATATGTCTAATTCATTTGCAGCATCTGTGATCAAAGTGCTCCTTGCACAGGAACTCGACAGGCGTTTTCTCCCAGTAGCAAATCTACACATTAAATCGACTTCTTTTTTTTACCCAGTCTTGTGCGTAAAGTGATGGGAGGTGGGTAAATATTGATGCACATTCTGTTCCCTTTCAGCCTCGGTCCATCTGGATCCCCAGTAGCCTCTGGAGAGCAAAAAACCTGGAAGAAACTCTCATCCCTCCCCCCTCCCGTGCCAGACCTGCTCACTGACTGTTTGCCGCCCCTCTCTCTGTCTTTCGTTCTGTCGCCCTTGTCCTCGCAGCTCGTTAAGCTTTCACCATCCCCGCCGTTTCCCCTTCTCGTCATCTCCTTGCAAGCCTCCAAGAGATACTTTGCTAGCATTTCATGTATGTGTTCCCGGGCACAACAGATGAATTATAAATGAACATCCATGAAGCAGAATGCGCAAGATCGGCTCGCTGTTGTTGCACACACACAACACGAAACTATATTGCCCTGAGCAGAGGAGATGTTATGATACGGTCATTTAACAAATGCTTTTATCTTAAGTGAACAGTAATACGTGGTGTATTTTTAGCTCAGACCTCGGGGGCCTATGCCATTGTTGGGATTCAATAAGCAAATACATTTTACTTTGCAGCCAGCTGACTTGTCGCTTTCATATCGCATTGTCTGCGCTCAGCTTTAGTCCATATAGGGCACAGAAAAGAGCCATTGGAAAAGATGTCCTATTCCCTGTTATCATCTGTTGGAAAATAAATATCTGAGCATGTCCAAAGCCTCAGAAGAATCTGGAGTGTTTGCGCAAGCCATCCGTGAAAGTGAATAGTAAACGCAGTGCCTCTCGTCACAGCTCCCTCAATGCCTAGCCCCCTTTTCCACTACAACTTTCTTTCAGAATCTTTGGCTCTTTCTTCCTCTTCTTCTCCCTCTTCCGTCTCTTTTATTAAACAGAATCAGTTTTTCTTGTCAGAGTCCTCCCTCGCTCCATCACTTTTTAATAACCCTCCTCTCTTTAATGAGTTCTGTTATGTACACAGGGGGCAGCGACGAGGGGCCAATTTGTGATTTCACATCAGATCCGATCAGAGAGAGCAGGGAAAATAAAAGAGGGGGAAAAACACACACACACACACACACACACACACACACACACACACACACACACACACACACACACACACACACACACACACACACACACACACACACACACACTTCCTGCGTATCACCTCCTCTTCTCGGCAGCGCTCACAAGAGAGATCCCTGCATCTCATTTCGGCAGTCAGGGGAATAGCGGTGCTCCCTGATCCGCCATTTTGGAAGCATCCAGTGGAACAGCGAGCCACTGGAGAGAGAGCCCCTCAGACGGTGGAATGGGGGGAGGAACAACAGGGAGAGAGATAAGGAAGAATGCTGATGTGTACCCACATGTGGTTAGTTAACTTTATACTTTGAGACAGGCCTAATGAAGCCCTCCTGTTCTTTCTCGCTGGGTTTTGTAGCTGGAAGAGTTGCAGAGAGACGTGAGGGATTTGGTAATCGGATGCGAGCTGCAAAAGTTCTCAACTTTCACACCTGGATTTACTTTCTCTCTCCCGCAGTCTGCAGAAGCCGACTGGACGGCTCCACCACACACACACAACTTCATGTCATTACATCGCTGAAATCTGCTTGCCTGGGAGCTACTGCAGGTGTTGTTTGGAAGGGGTGAAACTATAGCAGAATCACAACGTGGGCATGATGGTTCGTTTGTGGTGGTTCATTCATCCCCAGTCTCTTTTATTACAGTCTTATTTTATTCAGAACAAGGACGAAGAAACGAGAGGACAGAGGGAAAAGAAATGCATTCGATTCTCCCGAGAATGTGATATGTGAAACCTCACAATTCCAAACCACCATCAATATTCTGCTTTAACAACCTCCACTATTCAGATTTCAGGTTTTCCATATATTATTGGGGGGCCTGGCTGCAGGTATTTTCTGACATTCAGCCACGAGAGCAGGACTGAGATCAGGTGTTAATGTTTAGCTTACAAGTTATCTCAAAGATGATGGGCTATCAAGGCAACTTAAAAGGGAAAAGAAGAGATTTTAAGAGTAAAGTCTTAATATTATGATAAAAAAAGTCAAGTATACAGTCATAAATTTAAGCTATCTTTTTCGAGGAGGAAAAACAGAAGGTCAGCCTGTCGCCTGCATGAAAATGAGAAATGTGGAGCATCTTGTTAACTTAGTATAATAGTAAACGTTTCAGAAATAATGTAATAATACTTTGTCACATTAGCACCACATTATCTTGAGTATGATCAGTTTGAAAGGATTGTGCAAGAAACTGGGTCTATTTTGAAGAAAGAACCACAGACTAAGGAAGCTGCCTTTTTTGTGGAGGAAATGTTGGCAGTTTATTCACGTTATATAACGACTTCACTCTCGTAATATCACAACAATATTCTCAAAGTTGTCTTCAATATGGCACTTATTCCCATAAGTAGGGGGTCTCTTGGGGTCATGTTGAAATGGCAAAGGGCTGTTCCCTAATTGTTGCTACAAACCGGAGTCAAAAATGCACCATGATTGTCAAAACAACAATATGAGACAATTCTAAATCAAATCCTTCAATTAAGTTCAATGACATTATTTTGTTCCCTGATTCGAGGACCCTGGCTGGACTCGATTCAATGAAACTGCAGCTCACTGTCAACACCTTAATGCCCAGGCCCACCAGGGCACCCCCAATTGGATGGGATTAACATTACATGGAGAGGCAGGGAATTGAATATTCACTGTTCTCTTCAGTAATTTAAATTACATGATGTGTCCTGTCATAGACATGGCAATTAAGCAGGACTAGCCTAAAGAGAATACTGGTTTGATGAGCTTTTATGGGTCTGGCTTTAAATTGCTTTCTTTTCAAAACTAAAATTTCACACTGAGCTGATAAAGAAGCAGAGGAACCAGCACATCTTCCTCAAAACTCCAGAGATCAACTTAAGATACAAGGATGTCACTCTGGATGGGTTTATATTGCAGGTGAGTCCACTGAAAAACAGTAAGTAAATGCAACTGTGACCATTATGCATTCTGGATTAAAAACACACCCATAGAGAAATAAATCCAGTCTTAACATCACACAACACAGCAGCGACTGTTTTATATGGTTAAAATATGGTTCAGGTTAGGCAATCAAAATAAGTAGTTAAGCTAACATTAATTCTGTGTCTGTGACGGGAGTCTTTTGCCATAAAATATAAGATATGATTCTACCCCAGCCTCGTTCCCCATCATACTGACACAGCAACAAAAGTCAAGCCCACATCGACAGTCTATAGGTCAACTTGAGTCTGCTTACCCTCCTCATATGAAGGACAGACAAATTATACTAGAAAGAAAGAAAGAAATGGAGAAATAGCTTTTTTATTGCAAACTGTAGTTATTTTTAATGTATTTAATAATTTATTTCTCTATTTATTTATTTATACTTGTGTATACTTTGTCATATTTTGTCCTTCACATCTCCGTGACCTGGGGCCTCATTTAAAACCGTTGCGTTTGCATCTTTCAGACCCCGTTTTGTGCGTATGCCCCTTCTCACGTAAACGTTGTGACATGTAGAAACAATCTTGACAGGTGATTGTGCGCAATTGTAAGCAACCTTTAACCCATGCATACGAACATTTTAGAGACAGGAAAGAGGCAATGCAGATGTGAGGAGGTGACTTGAAGCCAGATTATTGATCCACTTCATCGTTAACATTAAAACTGCGCACGTGTGTGTGTGTGTGTGTGTGTGTGTGTGTGTGTGTGTGTGTGTGTGTGTGTGTGTGTGTATTTAAAATCGCTGCAGTGAACATGACTGTGCTGTCACACTCACAGAGCACATAGAGTGCACTGGAGACCATTTACAAAAAATAAATAAACTGTGTTCACCTTCAAACTTCAATTTCCAAATAATGTCCCAGAGTGGAGGGTAAGAAATCACCAATGTGTGAAGTTAATGCTGCGTGATGGATGCACTGGCACTGATTTTGGATGATTAAAATACATTCAGGTGACACAACATGTCCACTCACATTCTGGCAATGAGAAACTTGCCTCCACCTTTAAATGTGACCACTTTTTTATTTCAGGCACTGTCCTCTCTGTCATACTCACTCTCACTCGCTGAATTAACAGCAGCGGCAACACGTTTCCTCTCAGTGCATTTTATTTTATTATTTATATCACTGCTGTAGCCACCAAACAATCTGCCTTTCTTCATCTCACACTCACTAACAAACACCTTGACGTCGGTGTCAAGAGTTGTGCTTCTTCTTTTCATTGCGTGATGCCATGATTCACCATGACAAAACCATTGGTCACCAGGAGAATTTAATATTCATGAGGTGCTCTGCATTGACCATTTATGGCTGAATGTGGGCACGTAGAGGGCGGACAGACATTACCTTCAGGTGTTCGTGCGCACAGTCTGGAATATTGCGGACGACATTTTCGGCCTTGGTGCGCATGTACACTTTTAGTATGAATCCTACGGACTGTTTTATAAATGAGGCCCAAGGACTGGACGGGAGTTGGAGGCTGCCTGGATTTGATACATTATTACTCGCCAAAAATAGAGAGAGAAGTGACCAATCATGGGTCAGGGCCTGTGCATATTGACCGACAGAGAGGTGAAAGTTTAAGTTATTATTATTCTATGGTTTATTAGTGTATGGGTGACATGCAGGGTAACCGCAGTCCAATACATATAGTGGAATTTAAGGGTTGACGCCTCATTAGATGAAGACATAGCTACATCTTGCCATGCAAACCATGAGGTGCTGAATTTTTCAGTGTGGACATTATTTTTTTATTTTATTTTTGAGACACTGGGCTGCAAAAATATCACTGTTTGCGGGAGCGAGTTTTCCCTGAACTGGAACTATGTGTCCCAGCCCAAACAATAAAAAAAAACAGCCCTAGACCAAAAGTACAAAAAACTAATGTAAACAAACATGTCCACACTGAAGAAACACACACACACAAGATACTGTATTTCATAAAATGTCTTAAATTGAGAAAATAATAGACCAGATCCTCCCTGCACAAAACAGCTTTTAGGTCCAAATGATAATTTAAACAGGATGATTAATTATCTTTTACCACAGCAGAGCCCATGTAAATGCAACAAAGGCAGATACAGAGATATGCCGACATGAGCTAAACAAGCAGAAATTAATGCAGTGTAGACCACTGCCAAAGATTCTTTCCAAAAAAGCAGAGTGCTGCAGAAATACTGTGAAGAATCAATGTGGTGTAATAACCACTGGAAAAAGCTGGTTGATTTAAAGACTCAGGTTAAGCTGCAGTACTTTGTCATCAGATTCACAGATTTTGCTATTTTCTAGCGTTCTGCTTTGTACAGATAATTTAAACAATTTTTTTACAATAACCAGAGTGTTTTTAATTATTCTGTCGTTGCAGGGTCAGGATCAGCCACTGAACAGCACCCCTTGAGCTGGTGGGGATTCAGTATCTTGTCAAGGACACTTGAGCGGTGAGAATGTTTGCTGTCAAATGTGTTTGAACTCGTGCCATCAGATCAAAGGACAGCCCACGCACCACTCAGCTGCTGCTACAATTATGAGAGGCTCGAGCTTTGTCCCAGGGTTTCAGCACTCAATGTGTGCACCCTGGGAAAATGTCACCTTACTTTGACTGCAAACAAACTTATAATTGCCCAGGAACAATACCTGATACTAAACTTTGGAGTAAAAAATTACCTTCTTCCACTTATCCCTTGCATCTTTTGTCTGTGTGGAACTTGGCTGCAGAGAAAGCTTTACAGTGCTTAAGAATAAAATAACTAGACGCAGATTATATTAAATTGCTTCATTTATCATTCATTCCCAGGGCTGAATTGGGGGGGGAAGGGGGTCTTAGTGTGGTCCCTTTGGCTATGTTTGTATCATGACTCTAAGCTGGGCTTCTGGATTTATATTGGACTCCTTAGTTTATGGACATTTACCTTGGTTTTCCTTGTGTTTGGTTGTTTTCACTCCGAGCCTCCGTTGCTCTGTCCCTGTCTGGTTCCTTACCGGTTGTGTGTTCCAGTGCTTTTGGCTCTTCTAGTCTTTCTCCAAATATACTTTACTTGGATTTCGATTTGTTTTTAACCTGCTTTCTGCAAGAGCCTTGTTTGAATTAAAATTTGGGGCCAGAATAGAAATCGCAATATAATTTTTTTGTTGATGCTATTTTTGAGACTCTCTTTCCTCCTCCCTGTATGACATAGAGGTCATGGCTATTTATATAGGTGAATCGCTGAAGCAGGTATAGGGATTCTTTGAATTGCTCAAGGACGCTAAAGAAGTCCTTGAGCATGTGTGCATGGCGCCGCAGGGACGGCAGTTTCTATTTTTTTAATCCTCTCTAAAATACAGAAGAGACTTCAGGAATGATTGCCTGCCCTATGGAGGGCAACAGAAATCAGAATGTCAATTACTCACACTAATCTAACAGGCTAGTGTCATTTCACACCACTTTATTATGTGATGTTATGTCCCGTAAAATCCAGATACATCACATTATGTTACGTCACGTTACAAACATATCTACAATCCAGTCCTGGATTCTGTTACATAATAGTGTAAGTTAATGTTAGCATCTCTTTCCTGCTAAGTTTGAGAAGGGTACAACTCTAGCAGTCCCAAACATCTGTCCTGAGAAAGCTTTATGTTTGTAAAACAACAAACGGTAGTCCTCGTCCCAAAAGCCTTTTCCACTGTATTGTTAAAAGCTAAACATACAGTTTATAAATATAATTCATAAAGTGGCAGAGATGCACAATTTTTTTCTTCTTGCATATTAAAATCGTATTCATGTTTTAACACCCAGGTTGACTGTTTTGTTAAATGCTTCAAGTCTCAGTTGATGTTGCTTCTTACAACATGATAGTGAACCGTATTTACACTAATGACAGCTTGTTCATTGGCCGAGCTCACTCCTGAACTAAGCCGCTAAATGAGGAACCGAGGGCCCAGACATATCTGTCTAACAGACTGGACAGAAACTGAATAGAAAAGGGATGGAGGAGTGATGGAGAGACAGTCTGCTCTGACCTAATGGTGCCATCTGTTGTGGAGAGACTGTGGTGGTGTGGTTCTGGGCTGCTCTCGCCCCGTCACATTTATCTGGTTTGGACTCTACAGGGGTTCCAGACTGTCTGAAATCAAAGGCATCCGCAACACTTTTCTTGCTGTAGTTGTTTACTCAAATTAGTTGGCAGCTTGGCTGAGGTGTCAGGGTTTCTTCTCTCCAAATGGGGTATGAGAATCCGCTCTTACGCCTTAGTAGTTGATTACACAGTATTTTGGACATCATGTAGAGTGGTGGGCAAACAAGTGCCTCAAAGGGCCAAGAGTCTGCAGCTTTTCATTGTGAGGACTGCACCAGGTGATTTAGCTGATTAATTCTGCATCTCTGGCTGGGACAGCTGCCGGAGCCACTGGTGGGAATTAAAAGCTCCAGTCTCTTGGCCATTCATTGCACATGGTTGGACACCACTGCTGTAGAGCAGAGTCTGAGTATTGAGAGAGTGGGGTGAATTAGGAGGCCAAGGAAAAGATTGTAGTGCACTGGCCTGGGCTGTTACGGCCAAAGAAGGATGGAGGAAGTGAGCAGTAGGATGACACTTGGACAAATGTCATGCCAGATACATGATGATGGAAGGACCACGATAATGGCTCACAGCATCTCATTCTCCATTTCAGAGCTGTCAAAACATGCAACAGGGCCACGTGTCTGGAAATGTTTTCTATGGGCAAAGCCTGGCTTGTATCAGTAAGGTCACAATAAGAAACTATAGTGTAATAGTTTATTAGGGGGGCTACAAAACTAGCTCTGACGTGTTGCATCAATCTATCATCCCCACCGCTCTGTTTACATTAGAGGAGTCTGGGCCCCCTCTATGGTATCACATCCAATGTGAGCTCCACTATCAGGTCACCTCCACTGCCAGGGCTCGAAACAACAGATTTTATTTCTTCTGTCCTCAAGTAGAACATTCTGTGGCTAGCGTAAGCTGTTTATATATAGCTGTTGTAAAGAGTTTCACAATGGACTAAATCATTTGCCGTGAGATGTTGAGTATGACACTCAGGTTGGTTATTTCTTGCCCAAAAGAAGAAAAGTTGTAGGGTTTTCAATATTTTCAAGCAGTTTGGTGCAGAAGAAAACATTTTCTAAGATGGTGTCACATTTAAACAGCATGCTAAGACCATGCTGGCTAAATCAATCCTATTTCAATTGAAATGTATGCACTACACACATACATGATATATATACTGTATATACTTTACCTCTTCAATGAGGTAATGTTAGTCTGGCACTTGTGCTACAGGAAGACAGTTCTTTTGTCCCCTTCTTTTCCATAAGACAGCGTGAAGCCTGTGATTGTTCTGTGAAAACACAACAGAATGGATTAAAGCAAACCAGCGTGTGTTTTCAGACAAGGTGGAATTGCCTAATGCACTGAAGATGGGGGAAGAGGAACTGGCAGAGGCTACGCAGCTGTTTGGCAAGCTTTAGTTTGAAAAAACAAACGAGGGCCTGGACAAACATGAAAGGGAATCAAACATCGAGCCAGTCAGATTTGTGTTTTACAACGCTGAATACATGTGAAAGTTTTGTGAAGATATTATCGTTGGCCGAGGGTATTTGGGTACTGTGAATGCTGAGTGAATAATGATGTGGACGGTAATGACTTTAGTAGCACCATATTGCTGAATAAGGAGCAAAAACAGTTTTGTTTTTAATGAGCGTCTTGATGATAACACCTTTAAGAGCACAGAGGTAAGTGTATTTTAAGATAAGCCTTTCATTGACCCCCATGCCCCAATGGGCAAATTTAGGTATTAGGTTTAACCAGTAGAACAAGTTCAGAAATATTGCGGAAAATAAGAGCCAAATATGAGATAGTGGTTTGAAATAATTAAAGATGTACATATATATATACACAGGGGGAGTAAAAACAATGATTATTGCCCAGTGATTATATGCCTCCACCAAACAGTGCAGTTTCAGCCCACATATATATATTTTTCCCAAACTCATATGAGGTCACCATACTTTGACCTCAAAGTTCTAGTCAGGTCATTCTCAAGTCCAAGTAAATGTTTGTGCCAGATGTTTGAAATTCTAAAATGTTCTGATATCATGTTCAGAAGAACATGAGGCTGTGCATGACATTGACTTAACGATAAAATCAGAACTAACTTACTTATCTGACCCAAGAAGATAAACAATTGAAGATTCCTAAGGTGTTCCTGAGACATCGTGTTCTCAAAGCATAAAAAATTGTGTTTGTTAGGTCACAGCGATCTTGACCTCTGACCACCAAATTTGGATTACTTCACCCCTGAGTCAAACTACTGGAACATCTGTACACAATTTAAAGAAATTTCCTTGTATTTTTGGGGTGATTGTGTTCACAAACAATTGTGTCTACAATCATCCTAAATATATACTTCCAAGGATAAGATAAGAATAGATGAGATTATTTTTTTAATGGTGCACTTGAATATTTTCTTCATTCTATATACGTACTCTATTTACTGTTTTTTACGGCTCTTACTTTCCTTACATTCTTCTGTAACTTCATCTTGTCTGTCTGGTGATACATTACCCCTCCACCTTACATCATTAGCTGTATGTTGCTTCTCCACTTTATCTGTGAGGAGGATGTTTTTTCTGACTTCTGGGGAAAAGAAAACTGTCTGAGCTGCAGCCCAACACCAACATGTGGGGCCAGTTGGGTAGCTCTCACCCCAGATCCCTCTACCACCACCACTTCCCCTCTCTCCTGTGCCATTAGTAGTGGGATCACGTTTCCCTCCATTGACAGGAAAGACTTCTTTAGAGGGCGGATTAAAAGGCTTCCAAACCGATCCTGATAGGAGGTGTCTGGCCGCTGATGATGCTGGGTGAAATGTCACCGCACTGAGGAGTGGAGAGGAGACATGGAGGGGGGGAAAGGGGGGGGTTGGAAACACCTGATTGGCTCTGACTGTGTGTGCAGGTGAGTGTGTAGCCTTGTGTGTGTTTGCAAAGGGCATTTTGCACTGACCAAAGATGAAAGAATAACTGTTGTTAGTCTCCCCTCATGACGGCTGATTAGAGTGATGCAATCGACTGAAAGGAAGACTCCTCAAATCCACAAACAACATGCCCCACATCATCAAGCCCACATCAGTGAGCCGAGATCTGAAAGGACACAGACACAGACACACAGACCCAGACACACAGACACACGTCTCCATGACTTCAGAGGACTTTACACTGACTTACCTTAATTTCCTGGAGAGTTAAGGTCTTTGACTGTATTTTTCGTATGTTTTTTAAATTCATCATCCAATAAAAATCGTCACTCACAGAAACCTTGCAGAGTTCAATGAGTTTTATCATTCTATCTGTTCCAAAAATTCACAGTAGGAGATTGTGAGGATGTATTGTGGTCCTCTCACTTCTTGGAAAAAAAGACAAAGAAAACATTGGTTCCATCCGATTCCTGAGAAGCCGTCATGGACAAGAAGAATTTCATCTTCTGATCAATTTATCTTAAAAATTATCCCAATCGTTTCTAAGTCTCTTTCAGGGTGTCAGTGGTCCAGCTTGATACACATCCAAGTATTCCTTTTCATTAATTTCCATACAGAGCTTTTTGCTGTGAAACAAGATGCCTTAGCTTCTAAGATACATTTTTGGACGATGATGTTTACAAGTACGGCGGAGTGCTCAAGCAAATTGAACTTCTTCTGGAAACATTAATGTCTGATGAAAATTTTGAAGTCAGTTTGTAAACATGATTGACAAAACGTCTTTCGGACGGAAACTATGGATTTGTTGAGCAAATACCTTTAATTCACCTTTAACTGTAAATACTGTTTGCCTAATCCTAACCTTAAATCATGCATCCACCATATAACTGGATGATTTTCATCGGAGGGGGACTTGCTTGTTGTCCCCAGGAAGAGATTTAGGTCCCCACAACTTGAGTATTACCTGGAGGCACACACACACACACACACACACACGCGCTGTCTGGCTGCATCACAAATCATCGAACACGTGACTTAATCTAATTTTTCAAAAGAAAACTCCACCTCACTGTCAATTGCCAGATCACCAGCTGGCTCATTTCATCATCACACTGGAGTGTTCTTTGTTAATGCTGAGAGAGTGATGAGGGTGTGTATGTGTGTGAGAGAGAGAGTGAAGTGGGGGGGAGGCAGTGCTCTAATGGCAGATGAGTGACCCAGTCGGAAAAGGTCAGCAACACTACAGGGCTGATGTGGCGAGGCGTCCTCCACTCACCAACTAATTAAATGTCAGTGAATCAGATTGGAAAGAGAGAGGAGTGGGGGGCGCAGTTGGGAGGAAAACACAGGAGAGACTGGCAGATAGGTGGACAGGGAACAGACCTTGTTGTAAATGTCATGTGTTACATAAGGTTTGACTCTCTGGCAGCTGAGAGTTCAGGGACAAAAAGGGGAGAAACACATTTGGACGGATGGTTTGTCAGTGTTAGAGGTTGTTGTTTTTTTACATGGTGACCTGGATGATGTGTGCCGTTTTGTTTTTGCCACCATGTTGGTCACCATTTGCACGGGTTTTTGTGCTCTGTTTGCTATTTTTGTATGACTGTAGGAGGCTCTTTGTAGATGTATTCCTGTCATTACATCTGCCAGAAATACAAATCACATTTTTCCCTTTGTGCCTGAAGACCTGTCTGAGACATTGAAATACTGTATTTTGCAGCTGCCACATGAAAATGTCACAAATTACATAAAAGGGAACACGCATCATCTTTGGACTCTTTGCTTATTGTCCAACTTGAGTGACAGTTTAGCATTTTGTCAGTGCTGGCTACTTTAATGGTCCTCCGATGGCCAATTATCATGTTTTGTTTCCTCCTGCTCGTTGTCTACAGTGTAACAAGTACTGCTCAAACAGGCTCCATGTCAACAATAGACAAGTTTGACAAGGACATTGATTGTGCAGTAAGACAGCCTGTGTGATTAAATAGATTTTACCTTTGTATGGTTGACATTGACCTTATCTTCTCGTGGTAGAATTGGCCGATAATATTGGTGTCAATGAGCCTTTCTCAGACATATTGGTTTTGGCATTTATGTTTATAGATATGAAACCTTTTATTTTACAGCATAAACAAGGTAAAGATGTGAAATTATATAGACTCCATGAAAAATATGTTATTATATTTATACATATATATTTATTTTTTTTCTTAAATATTTATTGTTAATGACATTTATGGTTTAACAGTAAAATATCAAGCCTTAATTACATTTACTTGTCATAAGGGTTTGATAACGCCATCTTAGAAATCATTGCTAATTTTATATATATATATATATATCGGTAACCGGAACATTTCTTAACCCATAAAATCCCAAAACCCTTATTGGTCTAAAAATATTTTAATATTTGCAAGGTTAAATACCAAAATGCATTTTCGAAGTGATAGCGGTTTTACCATAGCCACGGTTTCATAACCGTAAGAATTGTAAAAACTACAATATCTAACTTTGGTGTCCTGAATATCATGAGTCACGTAAATTTGTGCGTGCGCTGTGCGGTGAAACCTTCTCTCGTGAGTCATGTTTTGTTTGTGTGCGGTGCGCTTGTTTGTGTGCGCGAACCACTTAACTGAAACGTTAGTTGAGAAGAGGGAACTGATGTTACAGCATTATTTCCACCAACGCCGGCCAAAAAGCTCCATCGGAGGAGTTCACAGCAAGAGGAGAAATCATGTTTACTTTCGGTTTCTGACCATCTCTGAAGGAGCAGCTGACATTGTCTCTCTCACACACACACACACACACACACACACACACACACACACACACACACACACACACACACACACACACACACACACACACACACACACACACACACACACACACACACACACACACACACACACAATTAACTATTATAAGTTACTTTTAAATAGCCAAACGTTACACTATAAACCTAACCTATTTCTGACACTTTTGTATCGCCTGAACGTATTTTAATCATCTGAAACTGTGGGATTATTAAATTCAGAGATTATATTATTCTCAAAGGGGGATTTAAGAAGAACTATAAAAATTAAACAGTGTTAATCATTTCACACACATACCTGTCGGCTAATTAACCCAGAGTCGGGAGAAATTGTGTTTGTACTGGGATGGTTCACTTCAGTCGGCTTGGTCTGTGTAATACTGGACTCAGTTCAGCACAGAGATCCAAGATCACAGCTCTATATCAGCTGATGAGTCAGACATCATCATGGGCCAGGAAATCCTTATAGTCACTGAACACTCCTCATCCTTCTATCCACATACTCCTCCATCTGTGCCAGTGCATCCATCACGCAGCATTACGCACGAGTGTCACCGCAGTATTTATATTTACAGCAATCGGGCCGATAACTTCACACATCAGTGGGATCCTAACCTCCACTCTGGGATATGATTTGGAAATTGAGGTTTAAAGGTGAACAGGGTTTGTTTATTTTATGTCAGTGATCTGCAGTGAGCTCTATGCACAGTTCGGTAACTCTTATTTTTTGCTATTTTACTGTTATTTGCTTTAACTTGTTTTGTATGTTTTTCAATTGAAGGTTATCAGGAAGCAGTTATCAGGAAGCAGTTATGTTGCGCGAGCACAAATAACGCTGCTGGTTTTAATGTTAACAACAAAGTGGAACAATACTCCGGCCTCAATTCACCTCCTAAGTCTGCCTCGCCACTTTCCTGTCTCCAAAATGTTCGTAACGTACACATGGTTTAAAGTGCGCACATTCTCCCATCAAGTTTATTTATATAGATCCCAAAGCTGCCTGAGAAGTGGCATAAGCACAAAATAGGGTCTGAAAAATGCATACGCAACGGTTATAAGGCTCAGCCTTGTGGGCACAACATAAAAAAAATATCTTTTAGGACCTAGGGGGCTCTGTATAAAGTGATGTCTTTGCTTAGTGTTTTTCTTTTGTCATTGACTGACTGACACACATTCTCCACAGATTAGCTATTTGCCAAAGTACAGTGCAAATGAGCCTTCACGGACAAATCTGCTGATTGTAGAATTTCCCCTGAAATCGACTTAAATTAATCCAAAATGTTCCCTCATCAACCCCGATGATACTTTTTGAGGAACTTCACAGACTTTAACTATTGTGTAAGAGATTAGTTAAAATGTGAAAACAATTAAACATTGAAGGGATTTCAGCTCCAAAAGGTGGTTGGTTGAGACTGCTTCCACCAGTAATGTGATTACTTCTCAATGGCACGGCACAAACTATCCACCAGAGACACAAGGACGATTTTGATGTTCCTGTATGTAAATTAACCTCTGAACCAGTCGCTCAACAACTTTTCTCTTAACTAATCTAAAGAGACTCTCACTGGGTTTTAGTGAACTGCTGCAGCTGAGCTCCTTTTTTTTTTTTTTATAAACATTAGTTTAGAAGTTTAGGACTTGGCAGAGACAAAACTAATGGCATACAGTAGTTGTTCAGCACACATGCCGTGTGTGTGTGTGTGTGTATGTGTTTTAGCATGTGTCTGTCTTATGAGAGAAGGGTCCTTTTTTTTCTTTAGGGAAGATGTTGGAAGCGTCTCCTCTCGCCCTAAAAAGATGTTGAATAATTCACTATGCCCCAGTTTCTGCCCATTAGGTTGACACACTGCAGGAACTCTCTCACCCAGAGTGGTTGACAGCTTTCTTTTACTTACTCACACACACACACACACACACACACACACACACACACACACACACACACACACACACACACACACACACACACACACACACACACACACACACACACACACACACACACACACACACACACAGAAGAGGTCACACGCTGTCTCTCCTCTCTCACACACTCAAAGTCTCATATGCAGCATTAAACCACTTCAGCTCCTCTCTTTCTCTTGTTGTATATGACGCCTGCTGATTCTGTCACATGATCGTCTGCTCGCTCTTCTCCTCCTGTCCACTTTCCCTTTTCTCTCTCTCCTCACTCTTTCTTCCATCTCTTGCTCCGCCTCCACTTTCATTGTCTCTCATTTCCATTCTCAGTCTGTTGTCCTGTCTCCCCACCTGCCAAATTTTCTCTCACAGGGTTTTCTACAATGTATGCGCTGCTGTCACCTTGATGTCCCTGTTTCTCGGGGTCTGCTGCTGCGGCCTCGCTCTCAGGTAAACCCAGCAGCTGTGCTTATGCATTTAAATTTAGATGTGCAGTAACCAATATCAACTTGGGGGCAGCGTGAACAAACTTGGAACACAACACTGACATCCCATTTAACATTGATATGGCAAACTTGTCAGCTAATAGTTGCCCTTTATAATACGGAGAGAAATTATACTCAACATGGTCTTGAATGTATATAACATGAGCTACAGATAAAAAATAAGATTTACAACAAATTGTGCAGAACTTTGCGTGTTAAAATCCGAACACATATACTAAGCTAATTGTAAAAGTATTTTACAAAGGCACACATCACAATCAGAAAAAATATTCACAGTTTACTAAGGCTTCTTGTGTAAGCAAATGTCTAAAATATTTCTGACATTCCTTCTTACTTGTTTGTGAGTTTAGATTTGTTTCCATTTTTGTTAAGGTGTATGCGCCTATGAGGTATGTACCCGAACCGTTCGGCTATCAGGTCCACCCTTCTTCCCATTTAATTACAGATACTCTTCTTCAAGGTCTCACACAGAGCCAGGAATATATATTGTGTGTAAGGCTGCTGAAAACTGGGACATCTGGGCTGAATGCGGCGAATTCATGTGTAATTTCAAAGTGGGAAAGATGTTTTTCTAAATTGACATATTAGCTCGTCACCCCTCGATTAGAAAACATCCACAACAACACATACATTTGCTGCCGCTAGGTGGTGGCTATGTTATTCTGCTGGGAAAACGGTAGCTTGTCCAGGCAACGAGAGAATGCCCGCTGAACCTAACCCTAACAACTAGGTCGCTAAAAACAGTTCTAACATGAGGTTTGTAAGATGAAAACATGGGATCGCTGACCCCATGTTTTCAATAGCTGGCAGTAAACATGTCAACAAAATAACTTGTGAGTGAGCAATGCTGAAGAAAGAAACTGAGAAGAAGAAACAATGATATGAGTGATGCAATCCTGGAGCCAATCGACTATTGTGTGATGATGAATTAGCTTCTGGGAGCAACGGTCAATATTTTGGGGCTTCCGGTATAGACAGAGGATATCTGAGTCAACACTCCATCTTCCCCTCACCGCCGTACACTGTTTATATTCTGAATAGTTTCTTTTATCACATGAGTCAAACGTTTCTTCAAACATAACACAAAAGGTGATTTTTTAAAGGGGTTTCAGGTCCAGACAACATTTCGGCTGATCTCTGTAAACAGCTATCTGCATATGCATGCATGTAATTAAAAAGCAGATGCATTTAGGTCAATGAGTTCTGCCTCTTCCCCACATGGACGGTTAACCTGTGGGCCAAAGCATCTTCAAACAAGATCCGTCAAACTAGAAACGGAAACCAGAAGACTTCTGTCCCCAGAACCATGTGCCACTCCTAGAGATCACATGAAGAATATATTTGTATATTATGGGTGAAGAGAATTAGACAAAACACATTTACACAAACACATTCTCAAACAAGTAGTCATGTGATTCTTTGGTGGTATAAATATATTATAGCTGTGTAAATATGTCGTACCTGGACAGTTCAATCTGCTGTGACTCAAAAGGCAAACATCCAACTGTGTCTTTGCAGCTTTGTCATCTTTGAATCCCTCTCATCTCCCTCTTAACAAGTAACTGCAGCCTTTTCTGTTATATACATTTTATATATCACTTCTGTGCCTTCGAGACTGGCCGATGTTGTTTTAGTGAACTCGGCGTTCTTTGAGAGCTACCGCTAAACACCAGCGATGGAGGTCAATACAACTTCTCTGCAGCTTCCTGAAATGCACTGTTCAAATATTGAGCCCTGCTTAAATTTTCAGAAGTCTTTCTTCCAGCCTATTCCTCTGACATGTTCAGTTATTCAGAGTGTGCCGACATGAATGTTTCAGTTACGTTAGATTAAATTAAACTGAATTAAGGATGATCACACTCTTGTCACTGTTGCTATTTCAGGCCCAGCAGGATAAGCAAAGCTAGATTGATACCACATATATCTGTTTCTTTTTAACCTTGACGTTCCCTTGAGTTTCACTAATTTGTATCAAGACTTAAAATATAAATATCTTTGGGACTTTCTGATTGGTCTGGTGAGTATATCCAGCTAATTGTCATGGTTTCCTCATTGAATTTCACATCAGGAAGCTGCTTTGTCGATATAGCTACGCTATAAACATGTTTCTGAAAAAAAAATACAAAAAAACATTGAGCCTCAGCACAATATTATGACTTTTATTTTTAATCACAATAAAACTTATGGATAGTTAATTTGGGCTAAATATATTTTGTCCTTTGTGTGACAGTTTCAAGTAATCGATAATTAGGCGAGCTTGTGTTTTCTTGTGCAGGCCTGACAGGGTCTACACAGTTAAAATGTTTTTGCATATCTTTTTAAAATTTAAAATTCCAAGTGAACTGGCTTATCTTCATTATATTCTTCTATTCCTAGATCTCTCCATCCCTGGTGCTAATGATGAGGCTGAATATCCTTCCTCCTGAGTCTATCGACTCTTTTCTCTTCCCTTTTCTGTCTATCCATCACTTCTCCACCTCCCCCCATGTCTGTGTCTGCGCTCCAGACTCTAATGATGGGAGCGATCTATGTGTGGCTGCGTGCGAGGTGTGTGTGTATGCATGTGTGTGTGTGGAGGATATATCGAGGCTGAGGGGCTGACAACGAGCTGTCCACCTACAGTGCAGCAAAGCACCCAGGAAAGTGTTATTACGGAGTGTATGAAATTCACACATATTACACAGGGTGCTGCCGCACACTGGGATACTGAGAAAGTCTTCATTAGCACGATTTATCCTCTGGTTCACACCAGTGGCCTATACACACAACCACAGGAGAAGGTGAGGTACTAAATGTTTCTCATCATTGAAAAAAAATTTTTTGTCTTAGCTCAAAAGGCTAAAATTATTGTCTCTGGTTAAGGTCATGTTATATTTCACTATATCAGGTGTCAGGGTCAAGGCCACTAAAGGCAAAAGGTTTCGTTATTTTTCTATTTTGACACAAAACGCTCAAAGTGGTTGTACAACTAAAGGCTCAGCTGCAGCTGACCGCCCTCATTAATCATAGCATCGCTGACACCATGGGAAAACTGCACCACTAACATCATAAAAACCTGGGTCACTAAATGCAGCATGACAGGCATAACAGCACACGCTCATGGCTGTGTGTAGAAGTCAATGCTTTTTTTCTTTTTCTTTTGATCTTCACAGTCAGGCTGATTTTCAAGTGCAGGATATAATAATGCAAACATCTTAAGGATATATGAGAATCGTGTCTAAGCAGGGGTGAGACCGGCCCCCTGTCATCCTGCTCTCATCCTGCAGTCTGAGCTGGGCCCATTTCAGAAAAGAGCTTTCTTCAAGAGGGAAAGCCTCTGGTGCACTAAAAGATGAAGAAGCTGCAGATCTATTTCTCATAGAGGTTCACTGATGTTTACACTGGGTGATTGGGGAGGTGGTGGAACGACTGACTTCTTCCTGCTGTGGACGGCAGTGGACTGTGTTATGAGGGCTGTGTGATCATGGCGAAACACGGAAAACATCATGAAGGTGCAGTGTTTACACCACAGGATGAAGTTGGGTCTGGGAAATGACCAGTCACAACATGGTCGTACTGAGCAATCTTTGGGCGCAAACACTGAATGAACTTAAAGGGCACTTGGAGAGCACATACCACCGCCAAGGCCAACGCCCTGTCTCACCATGTTAAAGAAAGAGCTAAAAAAATCCTGGATACTGGATCTGCTCCGGAATTGAATGAGTTCTTCTTGGGTCACGCTCAACCACAAACAAAACAAATGAAATGAAAATCCATATCCATGGTCTATAGTCAGTTAAACCATTCATACTTGTGGAGTGAATGTGCAACAGTTGCAAATACATTTTCAATGAAACATTTGATCAGATTTGAGCCAGCTGCTTCAGAAAAAAAAAAAGTTGTCATCAAAACAAAAGAAAAGATTTACCATTTAACAAGGCAGAGAAAGAGGGTTTCATGGCCTCGTACCGGGATTGAAACACGACCACTGCCCTGGTTCTGGACATATTTTAGAAGATTGGTCAGTTTGAGGTCCTGCTGAAGAGGCCGAGGAGTCCTCCAGGATCCTACTGACTTAGAGCAACACCTGGCAGTCTGTCTGCGGTGGGTTGCTGTATTGCCAGATCTACCCTGGTGTGCAAATACTGTTGATGCCCTGAGTTGTGGTGCTGGAGCTCAGAAGAATGTACCTCCTTCTGAAAAGAATTCTGTCAATATTGATGTGTGAATATATTGCACAAATGTAACAACTTTTAATCTGAAGATCTGAAGTGAGGTGACACAGGGGCGACCGTCAGGGAAACATCCTCTAACCCTAACAGGGTAACCTGGCTTTTAGTTATGGGGGGGTTGTTGGACCAACTAATGTTATAACAAACTTATAGCAACAGAAAGAGGTCATCAATTCTTGGTTGTGCATGGGGCAGCTAAAGCGGAATGAGTTGAGCCCATCGAAAAAACCCTGTGATATTCTCTCAGACCTCTGTGACAGATTTCCATGACCACCACCCATTCCATGGTCCGCTTTGGTTTAGTCACAAGCTTTTCCTCCTTTTATTGTGTCTCAGAGCAATCACAGTTTGTCATCTGTGGATTTCAAACAGCTGCACCTGTGAAATTCTTCTCCAACAATCTCATGAACGCACACCTCTTCTTGGACAGGTCATTGGCCAATTTACAGAGTAAAGTTTGTCCAGGTAAGAGAGTTGAATCATGCATGGATTTTAGGTTGGCTATCACTCCATACAAATTTCATTACACTGCTCTGCCTTAACACACTGATTTGGTTAAATAATCATTCCACAAATGTCATATTGTGTGGAGTTTGTTATCAGCCACCGTCTCAGACTTGTATCCACTGTTACTCTTTGACATATGATGTAAATAAATGCTAGCCTAATGTAAGAAGCTTACAATGCAGATTTGTTCCAAAACTTTAAACAAAATTTTATTGCTATAAAAATTATTTATTTGGTATGTTGTTTACATGTATAAAGTATTATAAACAAGGTATCTGTTGTTTGTAATCAAAATGAACCCACCTGGTAGTGCTGATTAGAGAATGCACTTATTTATGTTTAAGTTAATTCTTTATTTCATGTCTAAAATGACCATGAACATCTCCTGCTGTTGTGTGTGTTTTGATGTGTGTCCATCCGGTTGATTGCACGTGGTTTTGGTTCCCCCACACACACACACACAGCAGAGTCTTAGGTACACAATGTTTCAATGAAAAAGGAAAACGTAGAGAGAAAGACTTGTTTTCACCTGAATCTAAATGCTAATGCAGGAGGATGCTGGAAGGAAGTGGAGGATGAGTAGGCAGTGGTGTTAGCTGAGGTGCTGAGAATTGAAATGACAAAACTTCTTTACATGATATGGATCACCTGGTTGATAGGGATCAGGGTCATGTATGGTTGAATGCTGAATGGAACACCCACACTGTGTATTAAACAATGTCTGGGGCTGTCTGAACTACTGCAGGGTTCAATTTATGACAGACGATGCTGGTTCAGAGCTGTTATGTCAAAGCACATGGCTAGACTTTATGGAATTTCTGGGACGAATTAGTAGCGTTGGTGGCCTCATTCTATGATCAGAATCCTCAAGATATAATCAACAATCCAGTAAAGGCTTTTCAGCTGTACAGTTCAACTTTTCCCTGCATTCACAGTGCACTTGTCCTCCCTCTAACTGTGAAGTGTGCAGTGCAATCCTCTCCATCAGCTTATGAGACATTTAACACCCTCTCTGCCTTTGAGCTCGAACTCTGAAAGAGGGCCCTCTTTGTCATGTGTTGTCTTTGGAATTACTGTAGTTCAGTGGTGTGGTTCATATCCAGCACTCTGCTCTATTTAGAGAAAAGATGGCAGAATTATATACAGTCAAAAAGCAAAAACAACCCAAAGGGAACCCCGCTCTACCAGTTCAGCTACATGTACAGAGGATCGATCCTTCCGGCTGCTGCCGCAGGTTTTGTTCTGATTATGCTCCAAGTCTTACCCACTCTTTCTCCCCTTACGCTGTCCTTTCAATAAAAATAAAAAAAATTCTTAAAGATACTTTGAGCAAAAGCACCTTAAGGTTGACACTTGTACTGGGGGTCAGGAAATGGACCAGCGAGTAACCAGATCATTTTCTGGTTATGAAGTAAGAAAAAACTAAAATACACAAGCACAAAACTGTCTGGCTGATCAAACTGTAATTATTTTAGACCAAGCTGGTTCCTGTCAAGTGCCTTTTCTTTTTATTCACAAAACGTTCCCTTTTTCATTGAAACAATGGATGATAATCATCTACTCCACGGTTGTCAGTGCAGAGGTTGCAGACTCTCTAATTCCCATGAGGGCCTTTTTATCTTCCCTTAACTCTTGGGATTCTGCTGCTGCTAAACCTGAGTTGCAAATGGCCTGTCTGCTTTTATTGAATAGATGCTTTTCCAATTTACATTAAGGTCGCAGGCTGACATGCTTTGGAGCTCGCAGTGTCACTTCTGTCTAAACGGGCTTTTCAGTCTCTGTTTGACAGTTACTTTAAAGCAACAGATGACACATTTTTCCGTGTGAGCCACAGATAAGACAAACAGCCGTCATCACCTCTCAAACCCTCTGTGACACGCGCTGCAGAGATACACAAGTGAAGCAAACGCTAATACAATATAAAACTGTTTTGTTTGCTTCTAGCAGCCACCTCCACATGCCAATAATTCTTTATTGAACTGCTACACAGAGTAGGTGTCTTGAAGCTTCCCATAAACAAGGGGTGGGGAACCTTTTTCCTATAGAGGACCATTCAAATTTTTATAACACCCTTCGAGGGTCATTCTAGATTATTGAACACATAAATCATACTAACATATCTAATGCGATAGATGGAACTGCTCCTCTTTGACACACAAAGTTGGGCAGCTTGTTATGTTTCATTGCAGGCTATCTAGCGTCATATTAGTAATCAACCCTGTGACAGCTCTTTAAGACACTTTTTCTTCACTTTCTGATGACAAGGCTCCCTCACAAATTCTTGCTCTGAATGAGGCATCAGCTTCTTATCTGTCAGCTTGCTCTAAACACATTTGTTCTCAAACCTCATCCAGTTTAGCTTCAGGTTGTAGTTGTAATGAAGCTTGATATTGTCTTTTCTCAGCAGACACTTCCCTGCAAACTACACACTCTGGCTTGTCTTTTACATCAAAAAAGAAAAATTACCAAATTCACCTCGCCTTACTTTATCTTGACAGTCAGCTGACAGATGCTTGTCAGCAATGACACACAGCAGCTACGTGTGTGTTTCGTTCACCCTGACCATGACCTGACATCAATACAGCCAGTAAGAACCAGCCTGAAGGACATTCTTGTTTTACTATTTTGCTGCAGCAGAAAATTAACTGCCCTCATGAGATTTTTTTGTGTTTCTGAGTTGCTTTTTTCATGTTTATGAATTGTCTTGTGGGCTGTACACAGCCTGGAGGCTGAAGATTCCCCACCCCTGCCATAAAACATAGTTTGCTGCAACAGCATGGCTGGTATTGTTTTAAATTTAAGTGTTTGTGTGTGTGTGTGTGTGTGTGTGTGTGTGTGTGTGTGTGTGTGTGTGTGTGTGTGTGTGTGTGTGTGTGTGTGTGTGTCCACAATCAAGACAAATTATAGTCCTGGAGCCACCTACTGTACTGGCAACTGGGGAGGTGGTTTGAAGAACTCTCACAACTGAGAAAGATGCAGTCATGAACTTTACAGGTGTGTGGTTTGATAAGATCGAGCTCTAATGGTGCGTTCAGACCGCACGCAATGTACATTTTTTGCAGATTCAGATTACATACAGTGTCAATTTAAAAACTCGGTCAGATGCGACTCTTGCCCCTGGCGTCGGGAGTGGCACATTTGACGCGACTTGAAATATTTGAACTTTTGCATCACTAAAGCAGGTGAGTGCTGAGAAGGAAATTCACCGGACTCAGTCCTGGCACCAACCAGAACTAGAGGGTGATCAAACCGGTGAGCCTCAGGTAGCGCTGGAAATGACATCATCCAGAAACAGCTCCTGGAGGAGCCGGTCCCAGAGCACCCAATGACAAGTACACTAAAGCAGTTGTGGTTACTTCAGCCAGTACATTACTACTCTCTTCCGCTGGCTCCCCGCGAAGATGTGTTCCATTCAAAGAGCATACTGAGTGCTCATGTAATAATGTAGTAAGTAACACTACTTTGGTCAAATGTTAACATGTTGACAGGTCTCACAGCTGGTGTGATCTTTCATCACATGATGATCTCTACTTTTAACTTTCAGAGCCCACACTTCGACACACATGGCGTGACTAACCTGTCAAACAGATCTGATCTACTGTCGACACGTGAATCAAGTTTTCAGACGCCTGCTCTCGCAGCTCTTCAGTGACATTCTTTAATGAGCCACTGTAATTTTAACAGCCAGATATTCAACATCTACTCACTTTACAGGAAAAAAACGGACATTTTCTACAACCATGTTTTTTTTCTTAGGTTCTACAACGTGTGATTCAGTTTAATGCAGTCTCTTTTGTTGTGGATGCAATGATCATATTTCTCAAATAGTCAATCTTGGCTAAGTTGACATGAAAAACATGTTTTTAAAAAAGTACATGTTCATATTCATTACTACATCCAGGAATTTGACTTTCATATCTGCTTTGCGCCAGAATCCATTCCTCCATACTGTATCGGATACCATACGCTGATCAATAAAAGAACAGAAAAGGCAAAACAATACAAATCAATATGTTTCATTAAGAAGATGTGATCAATGCTGGAGTAACCTTTTCTAATTCCTGTCTTGGTTTCACTGAGGATGGTATCATCTTCACGGAAATTACACAGCCTCACATCCAGTAAGTTTATAATTATGATTCCCTCGTTTACTTAAGTTCATTGGAGCAACAATTAGAAGCACTTCTTAGTAATATACAATTCAAGACATAATAAACTACAGCTTCTTAAATGATAGTTAAATTACACCTGCATTTAACAGAACAGAAAGGAAAAGACTTGAACTATTATTGTCCTGTATTTCCTGCAGCGACCGTACTTATTCAGTCTATCTAATGAATTGGTCAATAAGTATATGAACATAAAAGTACGAGCAAGAGAACTCTCTTACAATCGCTAATTTCTCATTCAGAACAGCTAACAAAGACACTACCATGGTATCTGTAATGTGGCCAGTGCAGTTGTCTCATATGGTTATTTAACAAGGGGCACATTAGATGTACAAATATAAAATACCTATCTAAACTTTTGCACAGTGTTATTTGCGGCTCAGTACTGGAGTCCTGCTCTTTTGAGGTGACTGGGATCAGCTCTTGAATTCACGTGTCATTCACTGGTTCACTTGCCAGGTAACAACGAATATCCAATCATATCAATGCAAGTGTACAGCAAGGCCATTATAGTTCTAACGTGACATGTTATTATTATAGTGATATGCTGCAGCAGCTCCCTTCACCATCCATCTTTGTGATATTATTTGGTTTTTATTGTTTTTTTATTTTATTTTTTGGTATATTTTTTATCGATAGCAGACAAAGAGGTACCTGACGAGATGCCAACAAGGACACCATGGTTCCTGGTCTGTACTTTGACCACTTGGCCACACCACTGTACAGTGCCCACATATTATAGAATTTATGGTCATTTATGTTTTCATTTTCAAAAAGAACCCTCTGTGAGGCCTGGACTCTTTGAGATCTCCCTCTAAGAGCACAGCCTGTTCCTTCCAAATTGTAAAATAATTTATCTTCAAATTCCAGAAATCTCTCTCTGTCTGTCTGTTTTTCTGCCTGTATGTGGCTCACATACCTTCAGAATTGTTCATCTTTTCGGCCTCACACTGTCGATTGTTAAGGGCCAAAGGAAGTGCATCGTCGGATTTAGTGCAATCTGGACACAGGATATGTTCACTATTAAATCAGCTTTTTATAAACAGTCGAACAGTGCATTGCAGTCAGTAAGGGAGGTACAACAAGCTTGAACAGACAGTGGGCAAATTAAGTTGAACATGTCTGCTACATCCTCGGGATAAACTACAGTATTGGTTGGCAGATGGTGGCCCAAAGGCCAAAACTTGCCTTCCAGAAATAATATCTGGCCCGCCCGACCATTTTGATAAGTTGACAATTTTTATTTCACCATATCGGACCGGTACACATTTTCAGGTGTCATAGGTTCTAATTGGCAACAACATTCATAGAATCACTTCCTCTTCAGCAATTTCCATACAGATTAAAAGCACAACATTTGTTTTGTTTCTGCAATGCTTTATATCAAACTGAATAACAGAGCATTTACTTTGAAAAGTCTTTAAAATGCATTCAGCACTCGGGAGCAGCGCCAGCTGGGACTCATCAACATGAGGAAAGTTGTTGATCATAGCAACAGCGTGTTCACAATAACTAGCATGTTCACGATAATGGCAAATACAACAGATTCTCCAGTCTGGTGTTCTGCTGACATAGTTGAGCTTCACTGAACTTTGAATCAACACGTAAACAGCTCTTTGTCCAGCAGTGGGGGCACAGCTCCAGAGACCAGCAGCAGCTCAATTACTGCATGTCACTTTTACAGTTTCTAAAAGAACAGACAGCCCATTCCAGGCAGGTTTAAAATGGGTACTGCACTTGCCAATTCCTTAACATTAGTTTGGATATAATAAGTAAGAGATGGCATGAAACTCGCATGTCTCGTGGATTTCTCATGATAAATGCTCCTGAAATTTAGATGCCAATTATTGAACTGAGGAAATCTGAAAGGGGCTGGTTGTAAGGCCTCTCTTAAGGCTAACATGCTGCTAATTGCTATTCGACTGAATGTGTCTCACCTCCGTTATGCCCTTGTGCTGTAGCTCCTTCAAAGTTACCCCTTTTTCATGTAGCGCTTCGAATGTTGTGTCCATCGCTTGGAGCAGCAGACTAGTTCAAAGGGAATTGCAACATGTTTGTGGAGTCTGACCGCTACTAATCTGCTGCTGCAAAGTCAATTCCTCGCAGTTTTAATGATGCTATTTTGTACTTGCTGTATTAACTTAGAAAAACCAAAAAAAGGATTGCTGCAGCTGAAGACAGATTTTATGAATTTTCCAATGTAAGGTGGCAGGTTTCATCATGCTGTAGAAATAATATTTATTTGTGTTATTTTGCTTTGTGGATCTAGTCCACAAAGACAACTGCTCGTCCCCTCAAATGCCAAGAATACTTTTTGATCTCAAAAGATTGATCTCAATGGTGCAATGGAGATCAAATTGATAAATGTTTTATTTTTCAGGGAAATGAGTGCAGTTTCATTTTGCAATCCAAAATCGGTCACATGCTCCAGTGATAAACGAGATCTCGGTTGATATATGCGTTTGCTTGCGCCGCCTAATAAGAGAACCTGACTCGTGTTTGATAATTTCTTTTCAGCTTGTTCCCATTCCCTTTTAGCCGTACAAAGACATATGGGTCCAATCTGTATCTGTGGGGAAATAAAGCAACGCGGTTATGTAGGACGACTCCAATTTGTGTCAGAGCTTCACCCCCTTACGACATCTGGATAAACACCCAGGTGCTGTACTCTCCCCTATCATTTTCAACAGGGCCCGCTCACAGCGAGTGTTGCCTCACATGTAGCTGGCAAAGCAGAGAGCCGCGGCGAGAGTGTCTTTTAACATTCATGTATTCACTTAGAACTCTGTCAAAGCAGCAAAAGCTCTGAACACAGCCAACTGGGGATCTCTGGGAAACAGGTCTCGTCCCATTTCATCCTTTATAAATCAAAGCACACTCCAGAACTTGGACTGGGAACAATACCCCTGCATTGGGACGTCATCCATGTTGCATCTAAATGCAAATGCATCGGAAAATGTGTGCGTAAGGCTTGCATTCTTGCATATGTGGGCTCTTGCGAGACTCCAGTGCACATGTGATTGCATCCATATGGTGCAGCTACGGCGTGTCAAATGTCACGGCAAGGTGTCAACGGCTGAGCTCATTATGGCTGATAAGGTGTCTGTGAAAATGATGCCGTGAGGGGAGGACGGGCAGCGTAGCACCCGCACGTTTAATGAGCGAGAAGCACCGAGCTCGTCAGAGGAGTTGGAGCTTTGTCCTTCCTCCCACACTCAGCATCTCTCCCCTGGATTCCCCGCTATTGTTCTCTAATAAGGCCGGCTTCTTGCTGTTGCTCACATGCCTGTTTGTGTGTGTAACATCCATCCATAACAACATAATTATCAGGTTTTGTTTGAGGCCCCTCTCCCCCCCCCCTCTCTCTCTCTCTCTTTGCCCTCCCTTCCTCCACTCATCCCTGGCAGGTTTGGGCACGTTGGTGCTGAGGAGAGGAAGCAGAAGGAAGGGAAAAGGAGGGGAAGATGTGGAGTGAGGAAACTGTGTTGACTGAATTACCATATCAGACACATGGTGAGGGCTGGAGATTGGGTACTGGAGCAGATGTCGATTTACATATTCAACGTCGGGCCAGGGGTGCATGTGTACATAGGTGTGTGTGTGTGTGTGAGGGGGTAAAAAAAGAAGTAATGGATGTCAACAGTGTGTGAGAGGCATGGGTGGAGCAGAAGTGGATGGACCGGAATTGAATGAGGGTGGAATCCTAATCAGAGAAAACGCTACAATCTCTTCGCCCTCGTCAGGGCCGCTCATCTCGGTCCGAGACGATGAATGAATCTCTTTGTTTTTTGGAATAAGACGAACATGAAAGGACGGTGGCTGTGATTGACGGGTGTATTTCGCAGACTCTCTGGCAGGCGCAGGGAGCTGATCAAAGCCCGAAAAGCTGTCTGACAGTATTGATGTAGTTAATTAGAGTAAACACAGAGCACTCACACGCTGCCTCGTTATCTTCTACTCAAACGCACATATGTGGTAATATGTGTTGTCTTTATCTCTCTATTCATAAGCCGGAAACATGAAACCTCTCTTATCCTACTCTCTCCGTTTGTGCTTCAGTCTTTCCAACATTTTTTTATTCATCCCCTTGTTTTATATGCTTTCCGCCTCCTTTCTCTACTGTTTAAAAGAAACTTTCCAGCTCCTTGCCTTCCTGTGCGACCTCTGCCTTTCGTACTCCTTGTGCACCATCCTGAATTTGTTCAGGTTCTCTCTGCGTCTCCGTCTTTTTCTTGAGGGAGAACAGGTGGTTGTGGGGAGCAGCCGTAGCCATATTGCGAGCACAGAATGACGAAGAGAGCGAAACACACATGAATCACATCGGCGCACTGCTGGGTCGACGTGGAGCATACTTCATGAGTGCATGTGTGAGTGTGATGGTAAAAAGAGAAAGAAAGAGGGAGAGAGAGGAACTGAATTCAGATGAAAAGGAGAATAGGCTTTGTGCTGGAGCAGTGCTGGCTTATTATTCTGCACATGCACATGTTGAACATACAGTTCTTTAGCTGTTATCAACAAAGGTGCCCATGCAGAGTACAGCACAGTCAGACAGTTAGAGAGGAGTCATGAAGGCTGTGGCTCATAAGGTAGAGCGGGTCTTCCAGTAACCAGAAGGTCATGGTTCGATCCCCTGCTACTCTACTCTGTATGTTAAAGTGTCCTTGGGCTGTCCTGGCAAAGGTAAATAAATTAAATTGATGATTAAAAAAAAGCGCAGCATACAGCAGTATTGTATGAATGTTTGTGAATGGGTGAATTTTGGGAAATTAGGCTGGCAGAGTCCGTGCAATCTTTTAAGTCCCTTCTTCATACACTCCTATCGAAAGACTTTCCTGATTTTATCTGAGTTGATTGTCTAATTATGTTTTTCATTTTGTTATTTTATTTATACCGTTCGAAATACCACACAATGCACTTCTACTAGAAGGCTGTCTTGATTTTTATCTGGACTATTTATTTATTTTATTTCTTCCCTTTTTATTTGATTTGTTGTCTGGCTTATTGTGAAGCACTCTATAATTATTATCATTATTATTGTTATTGTTATTATCATTATTGTACTGCTACATGCTTTGAGTGGTTGACAAGACTAGACAAGGGCTCTAAAATTACCGTCCATTTCGGGGATATTTAACAAAATAACAATGTTCAGACTTCAAATCAAAATCCCCCCCAGACTGTGTACTAATGGAAATATGATCTGAGAGGTATTTTGAAAGTTTACTTTTCAAAAACGCAAAAAAAAGTGATGAAAAGGAAGGTATAAACAATAAATTGAAAAATGTGCAACTCACTTTTGGTTTTTAAAAGAATGATTCACAAAGTTGTTTTTGAGAGCTACAAATCTGGATTATTTGTCTTTGTTTATTTCGTTTTGCTGTTTTTACAGTATGGTTTGAAAGCATTTAATGCCTTATGCTGAGCACCTCAAACTGCCTCCACGTTTTGAAATGTGCTTTACAAATAATCTAAACTGAACTTTATTCATCTTGCCGCAGATTGTTTTCTTTTGAGCACATAGGGTTCCTTTGATTCATCCCCATACAGGATGAAGGCAGAACATGTTTCTGTTTGCCTTCTGAAGTTTAAAGGTACAATCCTTCAGTTTGACATGAAATCAAATCCTATAATTGCCTCTCTATAGTAGTTTGCATTGTTAGAGACAGAGTCCACTGGCTTGAATCTAGATTGAGATTTACTTCACATGCATGAAAGGATAAACTTGAAACCGAGCATACATCTTTTTTTCTGTTTTCTCACTGACACCAGCGTCACTGTTTGCATCCCTTTACATTACGTTGCTGCGTAATAATTATTTGCTGGAAATTTGTCGCCGGGTATTAAATTTGTGAAAACACCAGTGGTACTGATTGAACTGGCTATTTTACATGGAAAGTGTTGGCTCAGCATCTGTCGAGTGCTTACATTGATCTCTAACATTAGATTCCGCTGTGGGCAGAATCGAGGGAAATTAAAGACACCTTGAACTTGAATTATGACTAGTCAGATGTAGATTACCTGTAATGTAGATGAAGATATCGGTAATGTAGATATAGATATCTGTAATGCATATAGAAAAAGCATTGCACAAGAAGACAAGTATGTTTTGGCCGACAGTATGTTCCCGATCACTGTGTACCACAACCGGTAAGAGCGACAACCCTAGTGGTGAGAGTCAGTGGCATCATGTCAATGAGTACAACACCGTACTACAGTTCAGGTAAGTGTAAGCAGTTTGAACTCATATATAGCAAGTATAAATGAATGTAAAAAAGATGTGTATGCAGATTGCCACTGTTAATTATTATTTACATAATCACAAATGGCTATGTAGTTGGCCTATATGACAGGTATAGATGCACATGCAAACAGACAATGCTTGCTGTCATGCACACGCATGCATGCACGCACGCACGCATGTACAAACATTAACATACTCACATACCCACAATGCAGTATACAGTATACAATTTACTATATACAGTGTTATCAGACACTTCCCTGGGGCACTATGTGTTTGTGCCTGTGGCTGCAGGATATTCTCCGCAGGCTCACCATGTCTCAGACACGGGAGCTGGTTCGTGTTTGTCCCTGTGGCACTGCTGTAGACAGATATTGCTGCCGCCCGCAAGACTGCAGCCACCTCCAGGGCCGTCCTCTCCAACCTCCAATTCAGCCTTTTCCAATCCCTCATCCAGGACTCGCAATCTCCTCTTTTCTGTGTCTCCCTCCTTTCCATCCCGTCGTCTCCCTGGTCATTCCTCTTTCTCTGTTTAATTTTTTTTTCTCTCGTTTTGCTCGCCCAGTTTTTTTCTCCTGTTTCCCCCTTTGCAATCCCGCTCTCTCACCTTTTGTGTCCATGTCCCCTTTCTTCCTTTCCCTCCCATCCGTCCTCCTGCATCAGACCCGTTTCGCTCTCGCACTCAATATTGTATTGATTGGTTTCCCTCTGTGTTCTCTGACCTTGCTGTAATAGTGCCAGAGAGGTCACGGCAGATAGATTTCTCTGAAAAAGACACTGTCATGTTCGGTAATCTATGGTTGCACCGTGCCAATTAACGACAAATAGACCGCAGACCTTCCTCATTTAGCTTTTTTACAGGCTAAATGCATTTTGCTACTTCAGGTCCTGTGTCGGCAGCAGGGGAAAAAAGTCAGAGGAGTCCTTGTACTGGCAGGTGAGTGAAAATGGACATGAGAGAGATCACAAGGCTGCTGCGGGGGGGATGCTGAATAGCAGCGTGAAATAGAAAAAGGGGTTTTAGGAGAGCAAAATTGAAATGTATTGGGGGGCTGAAGGCCATGAATTACACAGAGAGAGACCAGGCATACATGGATATTTCTCTCTTCTCTCTCTCTCTGTTTGGCTTACACTTCTGCCTCCTCTCCCCTGCTGAATTCAGTCTTGATATGTGAATAACGGAAAGAACACATCCTCTGGCCAGACAGACCGCCGCGAGTCCCCAAATGCACGCGAGTACACGCTTCGCAGCACACAAAATACACACCGAAACACACATTAGCACTGCCTCAGCTGCCCCAGAGGAATTCTTCTTTCACAGATGGTGTGAGAAATGTTGGTGCTTCCATCGTGACACCCTCATGAAACTTGCAGCCCCCCACCCCTCCATCGTCCCCTCTGTATTTCAATCTCAGGCAATGTTTTCTCGCCGTGTTCTCCTCTCTGTTTCAGCTCTCATCCCCCACCTCCCTGTCAATACAACTTTCAAAGTTGTCTTCTCTCATTCATCTGCCCTTCCCTCCCTCCGGCAGCTTTTCTCCTGTAGATTTTCTCTCCCCCTTTGCTTTAAGGTCAGACAGCAACTGGCTCTATTCTCTCCCTCCCCCATTTTCGCCAGTCCCTTTCTCCCAGTTCCTCCTTCAGAACAGTGCTGTCATTGAGGCTTGACTCTCTCCAGGGGTGCTAATGTAGGAAACTGTTAGCAGACATGCCGCTGCAACCCATTCTTTCTAATGGGACCTGGGACTCTGTCCTCTTTCAACATAAACCCACCTCCAGCTTTGCATTATACATCACACACAGCACCGCCCGCACAGCAGATGAATCAGAATGCACACAAGACAGTGAGAGGGTGCCACTGCAATTTGTGTGAACTGGAAGACATCTTTAGATAAAGGCTTCATCTGGTTAGGGTCTGGCCTGAACCTTGTGGCTTGGCTTGTAGTTCCTCAGTGATTTATCCAGGGCAGCATTGTGCTCAGTGACGCTTTGTTTTGTTGACGGGATCAAAAATGGTGACGAAACAAGGTCGCAGCAGCTTTACAGGTCATGAGTTGATGTGCACGAATAACACGTGCTCCTGAAAATGCCTTTGCAACGTCTGTACGTAGTAAAATTATGTCACCAGAATGAATATATCAGTAACTAATAAATGTTTAAACTAACCTCAATGACAGCATTCAAAAATTCGGACTAACACTGATGTTGAAAATATGAATGAACACCGGCATATTTTATCCCTCATACCAATTATCAATATTTTACCACTTTTGGAAATTATTATAATTTTTTCTCAGCAAATTAGACGAGAAGATTCAGACCAACATCGTGTGTTTGCGACATAGCGGGGGGCAGGAGGTTATTATCTAATTGCGTCAAATAGTGACCAGAGACTTTATTTACCTCTACTGCAGAAGGTCACAGGCCTTTATTTGAAGTGGGCTTTAGAGAAAGGCTTATTTTTTTAATCCCCAATGTTTGATATGTATAATTGGCCATATTTTAATACGAAGCCTCATTTTGATCCACTCCAGAGTAAGCAGAGCGCAGACATTGCAGTGGAAACAGTGAACCAGGTGATGTTAACGACAAAAACACTCATTTAAATTTTTTTTTTAAATCACCCCTTTAACAAAGAAAATGTATATATATATAATTTCTTTTGTTTGCAGTCTGCTGACATTTTTTTACATAACCACAGAACACAGTGTTATTGAGAAGCTAAAAGCTGCAAGTCTGAAGTCCAAATGATTGTCCCCTACTCTGTACCTGCATAAGGGATGGAGGACAGGAGGAGGGACTGATACTGACTCAAATGTGCGTTTTTTATTCTCTGTATCTCAGGATTTATTTTACCAACATGTTCGATTTGTTTCCATTGACACATTACTCAGTTAGTGACTTTGCTGTTGTGATCATTACTGTTGCTCCTAAATAAACACTATTCAGTGGTCCTGTCGGATTCTCCAAATCATGTTTTATTGATTAAATATGCTGTTATGGAGCTTCCCGCAGTAACATATATGGGATCAATCTGTTTCTCTAAATCAAACATTGATCCATTTTTGGTGCATCCTATCACTGAGTCATTTTCTCCTGCTTTGTTTGACATAAATGTAATGTTCATTCTTAGTTTTCTACATACTAATTCTCCATCACATAAATTCACTACATGCAATAATTAAAGATCAGTGTATATAAAGGAACAGCGACATTAGAATGCACCAGCGGCACCAAGTTTGGGCTTTTACAGAATATCTTTCTCTCCAGGGGGACATGCACCCAGACCCCCCAAGCTGGCTACTCCCATCCTTGTGGAAAGCCCTGAGCTGAGCTGTGCAGCTTCAGAGCTGAAGAAAGTCCTGCTAATAGTTTCCTGGCTCCTGCTCTGTACTGCACAGACGTGAGAATTACGCAATCTTCACATGCAACTCTTGGAAGGAAAATTTGTATTTCATCAAGTGGTGAAGTATTCCCTCAAGCATGCAGGCCTAGTGCTCATCTACCACCACTATGAAAAATACTCATCTCCTTTGGCTGGCAGGTGCCCAATAATACTGTGTGTTGGGACACCTCAAAGATCAGTTCAATAATTAACCATGATTCAATTTCAGAGTACAGGGCACATCATATTAAAGAACTGGTAACCATAGCAACAGTCATTAAGTTTTACTCTCACTAGTAAAACTACATAGTCGTAACATTAACCGGCTGCAAAGGATATGTAAAGACAGCCTACTTCAGTAAATAACTATGGCATTGTTGTAATGGACTTAGTTACCTTCATCTCATTATTTTCTTGTATAAGTTCACCATCTGTGTTATCACTTAACCCCTTGACAACCTGAGGAGCACTGAATTATTCTACAATGGATATAAAATGTATCTAAAAAAAAATGTATATAATTCATTGACTGTGTATAAAGATAGTGACTTGACAGCTCCCGAAAAGTGAAGCGAAAGCATTTATTTTCCCGGGGGTAGCTTGCTGCAATATAGGTCATAAAACCTTTCCATGTTAGCAGATGGAACATGGACAAGGCCTTGGACATAGTGGTGAGCACTATAGCCGTACAGTAAGAAGGTTTCGGGTTTGAATCCGATTGCTGGAGTCTCTAGGTTGACTGGGGCGCAGCAATATGCTGGCAACTTGACCAGGGTGTACCCCACCTGTCGCTCACTGCAGTATAGATAATGGATGGATGGTTTATTTATTTTAGATCGATTCTATTACACTGATGTATGTTCAAGTGTTTCCAGTCAGTTTGATTTAAAGTTTAGTTATTTTATGCAATAAGAATGGGGTGAACATCATGAGTAACAGCTGGCAGTGATTTGTGATTGGTCGAGCAAGTGTATCTGTTGGACCTCCATACATCCTCGGGTTGCTATTGCACAGAGATCTCTACCTTGGTGTGTGCATCGCTGTAGTGCTAATGGCCGCATGGACACTCGCTCTGTCACACTAGTGCAAAGTTTTTTTTAATGTTTTTACCATCCACGCAATGCAGTTCTTTCTGTCATAAGAGAACTGGTCTTTCCCTCTGCGTTGTTGCGTGTGAGAGTGACCTTTGTGCGTGTGCATCCCTGTATAAGTGTAATTCATTCTAATGTCTTGATGAAACAGTTTTGACATGTGTGACACATTGTCTAATAAATCACTGTTTACAGTATGTGACAAAACCTGACATGTTTGTTTTTTCTCTCTCTCTCTCTCTCTCTCTCTCTCTCTCCCTCTCATTCCTTCTGTCTTTCTCTGCCTCCAACCCTCCTGTGTCCCCCAAGGGGCAAAAGACACCAGCAGTGTGTCTCAGGGTTCCACTCTCTTAACCCTGCAGGCCAAAGATAGCAGCGAGGGGGGAAGAGTTCCTTCTTTTATTCATAAAAGCTCTCTAGGAGCTACATTAGGACAGCTGGTAAGGGAATGCAACACACGCTACAGCCCAATGAACGTGGTGCCACATTAACCTGGCTGTGAGAGCCTGCCTGCGTGTCTGCGTGTGTGTGTGTGTGTGTGTGTGTGTGTGTGTGTGTCTTTCTGCATGAACGCACCCACCGCAAGCCAAGGTGGAGATGAGATATTAGGCAACGCTCAGACAAATCTTTCAGACCCACATTCACATTTTATGACATTACAGAGCAGAAAGATAGATGGGATCATTGTACAAGTTCAGCAGGGAATACAACGTGGGCATTAGAGGGTTTGCAGCCATGTAGCTGTCAGCCCCATAATGCCATTCACTCTCTCTGCTTTCTCTCATGAGCCATATTCAGAAGATCAACAAAATGATTCTCCAGTGCACGTGCCAGTATCAATAAGTCACACAGCTGTAGGGATGAATGCATTAGGTGTAAGGCGACTGACTGTGTCTGTCGAGCCTGTCAGCCAGAGCAGGAGGCTAATTTTCTGCTGAAATAAATGGGATAGTATGGCCATCTTCATCTAAGCTCTTAGTGCAAAGACTTAAGTGTGTGTACATGCAAGCCTGCACACAGCGTGTGTGTGTGTGTGTGTGTGTGTGTGTGTGCTTGTATCTTGATCTATTTAGTTTTTGTCCCATCTTAATCTTGGTGGAAGGCTGTTAATTAACCCTGCTGTCAAGCCGGCAGACGTCTAAACCAGCAGCCGTCACTTCTCCAGGGTCTTGTTACCTCTGTAATTAGCGGCGGATAAGAAATTACAAATGCGCTCACTGCCTCCCGTTAAGATTAGGACACCTTGCCGTTTCTCATTCTGATGCATGAACGTACCAGTGTTATGGGTTTGTGGGGTTTTGTGTGTGTTTTGTGGCCGACTAGACTGGGGATGGTTGTCGACAAATAGGGAAAGCCAATCATTGTGAAGTATGTGCGTTGCAGCTATGGGCGACATAAGCCCCCACTTTAGAAAGAAAGGGCAATGGGACCCTACTTTTCTGCGTTTAATTAATTCTCTCAGTTGGATGGAGGTGAAATAAAGAAGATATTGTCCTTGTGTGTATAAAATGTGCATGCACACCTACAGATGTAAAGGAAGCCAACGGAGAGATGACTAATAAGATATGGGTTTGAGGTGAGCATTAACACAATCTATCACTAAGCAACACTATCTTAATGTTATTGGCAGTGTTGTACAGCGGTGCTTCCTTTAGCTTCTCTATGGTTGGGATTATAGCAACATAAACTACTGAGTTCAAAACTGCACACGCTACTTGAATGCAATATTAAGTTCATCTAGCCTTTAAAGATTGAAAGGCCTGAGCACTGTCCATGGTTAGTTGTGAAGGCAACGTTCACAACGCTCATGTAGCTCGTTGGCCTCAGACCTGCTGCAACATAAACCAGCAAAAGATGCATTTCAATGCTCATCCATAATTGATGTGAAGAAAACACATCAATAAGTCAGCATTTCTAAAAATCTGCTCACTCTCTCTAACTGAAGTTTTGAGTAAGCTGAAAATATTCTGTGTGTTCCCCGAGTACAAGAGAACGCTCCTCATCAATAGACAATAAAATGAAAAAGGGAAAATGAATAGAACATTTCGCTTGCAAGTCACTATTTTAATTAATCACTTCTCAGTCTTGGTGGAGTTAAATATTTCATTACAGAAAAATAAAATGATGAAGAGACTTCTTTAATTCACTTCAAACTGAATATAGTTAGTAAGTAAGCTCAGCTACACACTAGGCATCTGTCTCCATCCTTCCACATGGGGAGATAAACAGATTCAACTGGTTTCATGTCGTACCGTCATGTACCTCACCCAGTTTGATGGCTCGGTAATGAAATACCCAACAGAAGTTGAAATGCACCCTGCCTCATGCAATTCTTTCAGATTAAAAGCCTTTATTGAGGATGCAGGGCATGTGGAGAGCCTAGGTGTTTGACGCTTACTTATTTTTTTTTGCCCTGCTAGAGTAGAAGACATGCAGTTTTTACATTTGAAAGTCTCACACAGAAAGCATACATTACGTTTCAGATCAAGAGTTTAGTGAGTTTAATTAGCTGTAATATTAATTAGAAAATGTGATGTTACAGTTTCAGGATCAGACTCTAGCTCCCATCTCCTGATTTGTTTGCAGCATTAGAAGTCTTTCTCAGACTATTAGAGACACTTTGATTTAATTGAGAGATGAGAGATGAGATGACACAAGCATTGGACATCAACACTGTTTGGTTCCCTTGATCATTCACAGGCAAGAAAAAGAAATGATCCTTTTTATTTTATTTTTTTTTTAGGTATGAATGGATGCTACTAACATTTTTGTATATGGAAAAAAACATAAGGAGAAGTGGAGGAATAAGTAAAAAGAGAAAGTCTGCAAATCAACAGTAAAGCTTAAGTATTTACCTGCTCACTGTAAAACTATACCGAGACTGCACCGTCATGGCAACAAGCTTAGAATCATAACATGCTGATATTTGGCAGATGGTTTGTTTGCCATGATGTTTACACCTTAGTTTAAGATGTTAGAAAACAAATACAAACCTCAGCTGAGGCTGATAAGAATGTCAATTGTTTTGCTGATTATCTATTTGGTCATATGGCTTTAATGAACAAATTCAGGGATCACCAGAGTTATTGCAATTCATCTTGTGGGGACCATGAACTTCCATACCAAAACCTAATGGCAATCCATCCAATAGCTGTTGAGATATTTCTCATCTCAAATCATAAATGTCACCATCATGCTGGTGAACAGTCAGATAGCCTTGGTCAGCAACTGGAGATACTTTTCATTACCAATACGTAATGTCTAAAAATATAAGAAATTATAATAGAATTACTAAAGCCCAAGGTGACATCTTCAAGTTTCATACCTTGTATAAAACTCAATGATATTTAAACTTACCATCATGTAAAACAAAGAAACGGCAGTTTGTATTTATATTTGAATGTCTCAAAGGATAGGTGAACACTTTGACCTGCAGGTGGCATCACAGGAAAAGTTTGGAGGATCCTCAAGGTTATTAAGTTCATCCTCTCTGCACCATGACTGCCAAATTCAAAAGCAATCCACTCAATAATTGACAAGACACTTGTCAAAAACAATAATATCAACCTGCTGGTGGTACTGGAAGAAAGCTCAATGGTCCCCAAAATTAGTAGTTTATCCTCAGGGAAGCATGAATATCTGTACCAAAATGTATGAATTAATTTTGAATACATTGCAATGTTTCAGTTTAAATGATGTGGGTCAAATAAAACTTTGACCTGCTTGTGGTACCATGAATGCCAAGGGTTTGCTCAAGTCATTAAGATTCATCCTCTTAGCACTATGATTCTCACTGCAGTCCACCCAATAGCTATGTCGCTAAAATCCCAAATTAATAATCTGCTGGCAGAGAAGAAAACGTCAGTCGAATACAAAAATCTGTAGGATTCATCCTCTGGAGTTCATAATTACCTGTACAAAAGCTCGTGACCATAGAACAGTTGTAAAGATGTGTCAGCATGGACTTAAGGTGTGGACTGACCAGCAGACTAATGTCGCCCTCCATGCATTCTTAGCTCTATGCTAAGTCAATGCTAGTGATGCAAGTATGGACTGGCAGACAAAAAAAAAAAAAAAACGTTGGTGCTGTAAAGGGCAACGAGTGTACTTGTGTCAGTGGCGATGACGCTGGGGAGATAAAGGTTGGGGGTTGCACATTGATTTCTGCTCCGGTGTACGAACAGTTAGCCACGGCAAATTAATGTGACGCTGTGCAATCTGCCCCTCCTGTCTCCCATTACACAGGACTGGAGACCTGACAAGCCACAGCTAATAGATAATGCATGCGAGGGAGTGAGATTGAGGGGAGGTGAAAAAGAAAAAAAAAAGGTCCAGTGGGGAGCGGTATAGGGAGGAGATGAGCGAGTGAAATGAATTGCACAAGCAAAACTGGTAACAAAACAGGTCTACGGCAAAACACAAATGAGCAGGAAGTGACAAGGAGGAAAGTGGAATCAAGGCAGGAAAAAGCAATAAAGCTGTGGTGAAGAGACACAGGCTCGTTTTAAAGGGGAATGAAGATTGAGAAAGAGGCCTGAGGGCACGTAGACAGGTCGATAGACGTTTTACTTCAGACACATGAAGACACATTAAAAACACACACACAAAATCATTCTCACTTTGAATGGAGGTGGTGGGACCCATGCGCACACCCATATTCCAACACCCCCAATAACTACATGTACACATGTACTGTGTAAGTGTGTGTATAGATATATGTGTGTACTGTATATACCCATAACATATATTGTACAAACACACACTCATAGGACACAGGGTGCTGATGCTGATCCAATATTTGCTTACACACATTCTCTCAGAATGATTAATGTCTCTATGCTCCACACGCTGACCCATGGGGCACAGCAGGCCAGTGGCTGAACACAATTTATTAAGTACCACAAGTGTGTGTGTAAGTGTGTGTGTGTGTGTGTGTGTGTGTGTGTGTGTGTGTGTGTGTGTGTCATGGTATCATGGTTGTCAACAGTCAGTATGTACATGTGTGTATGTACATGTGTGTATGTACATGTGCAGGGCTATCTGCAGGAGTCTAGAGATTCAAGGTTTTTTTTAACCTCTATAGAAAGGGTCTGCTATTTTGTTTGTGTGCCTTTCGCGCATGCAAGAGGGAAATGGAGGATTTGTGTAGAGGATGGCTATAGCAGTGTTTCCATGGAGATATGTGTCATCATTCTGTCTGAATATCTCATCCCATATGGACTGATATAAAAAAATAATAATAAAAAAAGAACAGCAGTCACCTGTCTCACCTGGAGCTGACAGCCAGAGGGAGACAGACGCATCACAATGACAGAGAGACAGACAAGACAGAGAGAAGACAGAGAGAAAGAAAGAGCGAGAAAACCCCATCACATTCATGGCATGTCTTCCTCGAGGCACTGAACCCCCTAAAACTGCTCCGCTGCAACATGGCTGACCCTCCAAAGCAACACCTCTGAGGAAATGCAGATAAACGGACATTACTGCATGTGAATGTGTAACAGAGGGAGAGGCAAAAGGACTCGTTTCACTTTTCTATGGATGGTGACAATAACAGACTTGTTTCATTGGCAACACACTACAAGTAGGATTAATTACCATCTAATACAGCTACTACACAGGTGTGTAGGAAAAACCATATCACACAAGTGTTATAGCTATATATGATTTGTAACTACTTAAAAATCAAGACAGACTTGATTCAAATAATACATCGTCATAAGAAGGGAAAAAATGTTGCTAAATATGCATTAATGCAGGCTAACATGCTCGAAATAACAATGGCATCGTGCTTACATTTAGCTGGAGGTGCCATGTGTATGGCGGTCAGTATCTTAATTAATCATTTTCATATTAGCATGATAATATTTGCTAGGAAGCGCCCTGGATGGGCAATATAAAAGACAGAAATCAGCAAAAAGAATTTAAAATAACAGAGGGGAGACCATGATAGAGCCAACTCTACTATCCAAGTTGGAAATAATCTTTGGAACCTTATAGCAGCAGTTATTAATGACAGCATATCTATCAGTTGGCAATGTGAAAACAAATGCATTACCACCTCTGTTTTACAGAACTTCAGAATTTATTTCAACTCATTGTTTAGTTCGTCCGCCTGCAACATCAATTGAGTTTAGTCTTACTGCTCTCATTGTGTCATTAACACCCAAAGAAAAAGCTTTTAAAACCCCCTATGCACATAATGCTCAGCACCAAACAGTGGGCAGACCAAGTTATCCACTAGCTTGAGAACACAGTGGATCACCAAGTAGCAATAGAGCTAGCTATTTCAGTCAGTTTGAGTTGGTGGAGACCAAAAGCTGAGTTAAAAGAGGGAGAAATCGGACCATGGATAAAAACGTGACTTAATAAATGATAATATTGCTCTGTACCTTCTGGATTTGTACATAAGTAACTGTTTTCCTTCAAGTTCATAATACGTTGACATTATTAAGTCAAAAGGTACTGGAAATGTTTCAAGTATCAGAGCTCTCAACTACCTGTTCATTATTGAATAAAGTAAAACTAGAGTTTATTACATTGAGAGTAGTGAATGAACTAGTGAACTGTCTGCTAGTTTTGTTTTAGGAAAAGGAATTAGTTTGTGTTTCATTTTTACTTTGTTTAAAATGAAGAGATAGAAGAGATCAAAGAGGATTGCAAAATATAATAATGCAACAGGCAAAGGTTTTGTGAGGTCCAAAACAATTTTTCAGCTCCTATTAATGATGACATGATGTCATGTTCTGTCAAAATTGCTTTTCATCAGTTAGTCTGGGTTGAATAAATTAACCAAACATGCTTTTTCCTCTGTTGTTGATTTAGGTAATGCTTTCATCAGGCAAAGATTACAAGAATGGATTTAATGGATGAGGTAAAAGCCTGGTAACAGTGACTGAAGCCATATCATTTGAATGGCTTTGCAGGCCTCGAACTGACTCACCAAAAACTGAACAGAAACAAGGGGCAGTTGAAAAGAGAAGATGAACAAGATAGAGGGCAGTTTTTTTTTTTAACTGATCACTGATCCTGAAAGCACTGAAGACAGTGTCAAATAATTTCATCACCCTTGAAAAAAGACGTGCGTCATGAAAGGTCTTGCAGCAGCAGGAGATAAGTGACAGGACAGAGCAGGCGATGGAATTTGTGTCACTGTGGCCTGAAACAGACCCACGCTGAAGATTTAAGAAGTGAGGTTTTAAATCTTTAGACAAAGATTGCTGCACAATACAGAGTAAAAATAGAATCATCGCATCAAATGACAAGTCCTTGTCTGATCAGAATACAACAGAGCCATCCATTTGTTATTTTGAACCATACAAGTCACAAACATTCTGCGATGAAGAAATGCCAATTGCAAATGTAGTTACTCAAAATATTTTTTATTTTACAAATAAAGGCAATCAATAGAATAAGTCTAACGAGCCTGTACAGAAAAGACAGCAAACAGACCAGACCTAACAGGCAGGTTTGCAATCAACAAACCATCTCATGTGTTGTATAACATCTTAACTTGATACTGTCTGATTGGGTGTAAAGACATGATGGGTTATTCTGAGAGTATCAAAATATCAAAAACCAAAGATCATTCAAAGAAAATGTAAGATAACAAATACTACACACAACCGTAACAGTGGCTGTGTGGCACTAAACATCGAGCCCAAAACATATAAATGAATAAATTGATTGAAAAAGTGACCACTTTATTGGATCTGTGGTCTTTTTCCACTATATTGTTCCTTTTCTTTTTCTACTGACAAATGTAATTGAAATATTGCTGTATTGCAAAGCTGACAATTAGACATTCACTTAATCAATATTGAGTTATCTTAAATGCGTATTATGTGCTTACTGAGTGAACAAACTGCTTAATACTGAGCTCAAATTGAATTGAACAGAGTGAGAGCATAACAATCTGCCAATAATGCATGTCAAACGCGGCCGCAGCCCTCTTGAGGCTTCATCAGTGTTGTCCAAGTCTGTGCTGTACATCTGCCTGCATGTCCTCAGGCAAAAGAACAACATCACAATCAATGATTACCACAAAATGAACCACTGTCAAGAAGCAGTGGCAGAGGCATCCATTAACATTCCACTGCTGTAGTCCACACATCCAGCCTGTAAGACCACACATGCATGCGCAGTCTCAAACATGAGGCTAATACATAATTCATAGTAATATACCAAATGATGTACAACTCTGAAGGAGGCTCTGACAATGTGTAATAATGGAGCTACACTCACTGACAAATCTGCACATAAACAAATGATCGGGATTGTCATGAATAGAATGTATGACGCTGCAGGCGCCCTGACATCTGTAGGGTGACAAACGCGGGAGATGATTAGATGTGGAGGTAATTGCGGTGATGTCATAAGAGAGAGATTGCTGTGAACGCAGCTAGTGATGGCGGGTTTGAGAATTTGAACTGAATTATACACATTTCATTCATGTTGATGAACGAAACATGACTGTACCTCAGGGTTTTCTACTAACCACTTTCTAGCCAAGCAAGTACAGCCAACAAATCCCACTTTCTATCGCTTGGGCGTACAGGTAGAACAAAAAGTTCCTTATCCCCTGCTGTATGTCATTCAGCTCCTCCTAGGGTATCGCTAGCTGTTTTCTGGATCTGTTCTGGATCTCTTTTTCACATACCAGTTGTATGTGCCTGGAAAAACCCAAACAGAACAGCTTCCTACCCCTAAAGTAACTGTTGAATTGGGTTCATTGAGTCTAAGGAGCCATGGTTGTACTCCTTAGTCCCATTCTGACACTGTAATCATTCATTCATTACAGTGTGAGGATGGGACTAAAGTGTGTAATGGAAGCTCATCTCTGCTGCTTGTATCCATGATCTAATTCTGTTTATTACCATCAGTGTTTGAAAATATAATGAAGTGCTTCACATTCAGATTGAACCCTCTTTATCAGAACTAACAAGTCCAACACTGCATATTTGCTGACAAAACACTTTGCCCATGGTTCTCAAGCCTTATCTTGCCCGGTCGTGTGAGCTCAATGGCTCCGACTTAAGGTACTGCTTCTTACAGTTGTATTGTTGAGATGCATCAGATCATTTGTGCTCTGGTGGCATTACTGTTTATCCAGAAAGGTAAAATGATAAAGAAATACATAATCCCAACTGTATATTGTAGAGAACACTGACAACAAACATGATTAAATTTACCAAATCTAGAAAATGTTACTCATCATCATCATCATCACATCCTGTTTTTTTAGATGTAGTCCTGTGTAGTCCCTAATCCTGTGTTTTAGATGAGCTTTGGTCATAGAAAATAATTCAGCTCATTTTGATGCCAGTCTAACTTGTAATGCTGTGCTTTTGCCCTCTCAGAAATAATCCAAACATTTGGAGACACGCTGTGGTAGTTACGAGAGATTTGATATAGCATCACCGTCCCCTCTTTGAATTTGGATTACTTCCAATTTTTGATGCCGTAATGATGACTTGTGTCCTCCAGTTCGCAATTTTTAGGCTAATACCTGCCGTGAGAATCTCTCCTCAACTGATTGTTTGAGGTAGAGGATAAATGAATGTTATTAGAGGGGAGAGAGCAGGAGAGCTGTGGCTTTGGAGGACAGATTAGCAGTAATGCCAGGTCATTTCGCCATGTGGTTATAAGACTCTTGCAAGACCTGAGTGGGGAAATGAAAGTGTGACATAATTACCTGAGTCAGATCACTAAGAACTTCCAGCCTTGCAGGCCACAATTAGTTTGGAGAGCTCAGGGTTCTATCTAGCTAATGACCATAATCAATCACTTATCATATATAAAATCAAAGAGTGGGAATGGGTTGATTCCATAGTAATTCAGCTCGAAAAGCTTTTGCCACGATAAACAATTGGCAGGAAGCTGATACAGGAGAAGCGGTGAGCCAAGAATTGCTCACAGTTGCTTTTCAGCAAAGAAATAATTCTCATTTGCATAACTTTCAGTTACCATGCAGTGCAAATGGATACGGTCCATATGTTAAGCATGGTGGCTGCACTCTTCCCCTGCCTGAGCATTATTTTGAGGATGAATTGTTTTTTTTCTCTTCTTACTCATGCATATCTTACCAAGGACAAGAAGGAATCCAATTTCCTTGTCAATCTGTAGAGACTAAACAATGATTTGTGATTTAGATCACTGAACGGATTCCTGATAACAGCAGAGTGTTAGAGCTGGGTCTAAGCACTTAACAAAATGACAGACAACACGATAGATAAATTAAATACTCTTTACATTCAACATGCTCAAAAGATTACATTGGGACAACATTTATGTTCTTACCCATAATCACGTGTTTCGTGTATTTGGGACGATTGGATATTCTGCTGAATTGGTTTGTGCATGTTATAGGCACATGTACAAATGTACAATGTTGAGTAAATGACCACAAATCTATGATAATTACTGCTTCTTGCACCCCTTGTAACAGTCAAAACCTTTACCATGCCCCATTTTATCCAGTTTGTATTGATATTTCAGCAGTTCAAGTGCAGTGAATAAGCTGTAAATTGCCCTAGGAAAAAAAGAAGTGACCAGAACCAGGCTGTGACTTGTCTGTGAAGATACTCAGTCACCCAGGTCATGGTATCTCCAGAAGTTGTACAAGTGGTCTTTGGCAACTTTTCAAGAAACAGAAGCAGGTCCAGTTGCCTATGTGCACTTGTTGAATTTCTGAAGACAGTGACTTCTAGAAACTGTAGAAATGGAGGCATTGTAAAGCTGTTGACAGGCAGACTCTACTACTGTATGGCAAAATACAATAAGGTAATATTGTCTTATAACATGGAAAATGATTAGCCATCATTTGCATTTTCACGTCCATGGCAAGCAAATCTAATCTAAATTATCTACTACATGCGTCAGCTTCTCTTAGTGTTTAGAGTTAATGTGATGTACACATGTTAATTAAGATTTATACTAATTAATCTAAGAATCAATCAGCCAATCAGAAGTTATGGTGTTACAGTCAACAAAACACTAATGTCTAATGTAAACATTTTACTGATGTAACAAATCAATCTACCCACCACACTTTTTTCCTAGGTACAGTAAGGAAGTACAGTAAAGAATACAACTTTAAACTAACCACACGATTAGCAAAGTTATGTTTAGCTCGACGAAGATTGACGCAAATTAATGACACACGTTGATGATTGGGACAATTCTGCACATATTGTCATACTTCTTCTGGCCAGTAAGTACTCTAGCTCACAACCTGCTGTGCCACTACAGGCCCACATTTCTGATGAGGGCAATTCATACGAGCAATCAGCCGATGAACTGTTGAAAAGGGTAAAGACGTCTTCTTCCACAAAGTAAATGGAGTTTACGTGGATGATATATTACAAAGTAGTGCTCTCTATGTGGCCCTGCATATGAGGGGTTAAGTAAGTTTAACAACTCAATCACATCGTGAATCAGAAACCAGGAACAGACTCACTGAATTTAGTAGTTATAATAGAAATAGTTAATTTAATTTACTACAAAGCATGTGACTAATTAGATTCATTTTTTTAAATTGCTTGAGCCCAAATAAAAAGATGAAGTAAACTGAGGGATTAAAGATAATAGGAATCTGTCAGAATTCTAAAGCCAATTCTCACAAAGAGGTTGGGGTTTCTAAAAAAATTTATTGGGTAACGTTCAGAAAATATAGTAAAAAACTTCTTGACAGGATCTTTAAATGCTGAAATATGTGTGTGGGGAGGTGCGCGCTTAAAAAATACTTCATTGAGAACATGTCTCTGGCTGCGCAGGCACACATCGCACATGAGGAACTGGAAACAGTCACACATTGTCTGCCTTCTCCTGTCACCTCGCCTGACATCCCTTCACATGCTTGTAATTATCGTCTGTGAAAATGAGATAAACACCTCTACGCTGGATTTAGGAGATAAATGTGATGTTTACTGCATTTTAGATTTTCTCTGTATGGTGTCATTAGTTATGCATGAGTCTATTTAGAGGCTTGAATAATGAGCATTCATCCAGATGTCCATCCAACTTGTACAATTTTAGGAAATGCCCTGTATATAGGCTACCACTGATGTAACATACAGATAAATGGGCTGTAATATAATGTGTACTTTTACTTTTTAATGACACAAAAAGAAGGTATTAACACCATTTACCCAAACTTAAATTTTATTTGCCAGTACTGTACCCAGTAGGTATGCAATATTTACAAAAAGTTCCTCTAAAAATACTCACTTGCTCCCCAAGGCTTTGTTTTCTTCCATTGTACCTACATTTAAATACCAGTAAGAAAACAGTCATTTATTTGCGCCTGATTCATACAACTTATTTACAGCACAAATTGCAATGGTGAGCAGATGAGTCATTGTTGCACGGCCACAGACTCTCTGTGGTCAATTTGAAATACACCCACTATTAACCCCAAAGATCTTCTAACCGTCACTGAGTTAGAAACTCAACTAAACTAAAACTCCAACATATCCATTAAGATGCAGAAGTTGTGAGGTAATGATATGACACATACTGAGTTTGCATCATCTGCACTTCTGCAAATTTTGGGGGTCAAGCTGAAGTGAATCTGGCTGCAGAGGAGGTTAGATGACTAGAATGTCAGAGGAAAAAAGGATAATGGCTGAAAATGATTGAGTTTACATACATTTCAACCTCCTCCCAGATCCAGAGATGTAGTCAGGATTTTATTAACATACTGTAAAAGGTCATGAGCTGCTATGGTCCTGTCCAGATTTCTGAAATTTCCTCAAAATAATATGGCCCTAAAATAAGTATAAAATGTTTTGAAAATACCCAATTTCTTTTGCTTGACGATTCAGGATTGACCACACAAAACGGTGCAAATGTATTGGATAATTGCAGCAAATTGGTGTCAAAATTAAGTTTCGTACAAAACATCTGGCATTCAGACAGAGAGCAGAAACAATCAAACTGAAAAGTCTGTAATTAGACAGATTAGACTGTTACTTTAAATGTGGTTCTCTTTTTACACGGTCTCTGCTTAAACAAGGAAGACTTTTAATTTAACTTAGTACTTAGATTAACATTTAAAGGGTTTAATTCTCAACCAACGTTTTGTGTGTGTTTAGGTGGAGGTTTAATTAATATTTGCCCTGCTGTTTTGTCCAATTTAATTTTAATCAGCGCAAGTAAAACTGTTTAATCTGCATATGTATGAGCAGTAAAGAGTACTTTAAGGGGTGTGCTGTACTGTCTTGATGAGTGCCTGGGAGAAGAAGGCGATAGTCCATTTTTAAATGAGGATGGCAGATCGCAGTCTAAATGGTGTGACAGTAGATTTTTGAGACACCATTTAGGCTGTGGCCGAGGGGCAGGATTAAACCCTGCCGAGATGGTTACCCATTCTAATTAGCCTTTAGAACCATAACTTCTTGTTTTTTTTCCCTTATTCCTCTTCAGTTTTTCATGGTAATGTGGCACACAAGCAACCAGAAATCATGCACCATAAACAGTGAACGAGTGAAGAGAACAAGAGACAGATTGTGAGTGAATTGCAAATCTGGCTGACAACATCTGGGGAGTTTGGATTTTAAGTACTCGCTCCTGGGTAAGCTTATGTGCAAACAGTCATTTTTCTCCTTTGTGTCCAAGACATGACTTGTGGGGAAACTGAATATCAGATAAAAGAATGTATGGGAATCTTTGGAGTGCCTACAGTAGAAATAGCAGGTAGAAGTCTGGATGTCTTATTCCTGCAGATTAATACCTTGAGGAGATATTGCTATAATGGCAAACTACAGATCAAGATCAATTCTTTTAGTTCAGGAAAATAATCTGGTAACACTTTGTCAAGGCTTCCCTTGCAGAGAGGGACAGTGTAATTAATGGAAGTACTATTGGCTAATCAATCATTTACTTACTCTTTAAACATCAGCTATGATTCATTAATTGTATTTTTGGGGTTACCAATCGTTAAATAATTATTCTTACAGTATTATATCAATTTGCAGTTGTAAATGTTAAACTGGCAATAACTGAACCTTTTTTTGGGGCATTTATATGATTTCATGCCGTCAAGCCAATCCCTTGTTAAACATGCATATTTTCAGACATATTGTACACCTCATTCTAGGTGTACATATATAATATATTTACATATTCATATATAATTTACCACCTTCAAAGATCCTTGTTCTTGTTGACAGAATGGATTTGTCTCTGACTGGGTTTGACTTGCGCCTTCTGCTGGAGCTAAATCCCCAAGCTCTCCTTAGTCTCCTCACGAGACAGCATCTAATGAAACATTTAAATATTTATGTGCTGAAAGTTGTTTACTGCCATGTCTGCGGCGTACTGTGGGGTGGACGTGGGAGAAAGCTGGCTCTCACTCCGTTCTCTTTGAGCAATGCCCTTTCTCTCTTATTTCACTCCTTCCTTCACTTATCACAGTTGGTGAATTAATGAAGGTGAAGACAAAAGAGAGAAACTTCTTCAAAGACCAAGGGAGGACAAATGGAGCCATACATTATATTTATTATCATTTCTGTGTTACGGCCTCATCCTCCACTTTTGCCATCTAAATTCAAAAACTCACTGCTCAAGAGTGAGTTGAGTAGTCTTCACTATTCAACTCACAGGTAATATACTATATAACTGAATGTGTATTAAGTCCTGTCCCAATTCCTCTCCTTTGGCCCTACCCCTAGATATGAAGAGCCCTTCGCTGGGAGGGTCCCATTCCAAACAGAGCCACAAGGGAGAGGGCAAGAAAATCGTCCCGAGGAATTGGGACACCACTCACTAGCCAAACAACATTATTACAGTGACAAACAATATCAACTAATGTTATTATATTAACAACCGTTATCAACCAACATTATAATTGTGACAAATCTGACAACTGCAGGACAGACGGGACAGATTGATCTATTGATCAATACACAGTCAGTCAGTGTGTTATTTCAATGTACCATTAGTCCTGTCCATAGAATCTTCAGCCCTGCACTGAAAACGTAAATAAATAAACGGGGACGTTTTTTTTCAATCTTCATATACCGGACACAGGAGTAACAAATGTTACTCGTTACTCTCACTCAGAATGTCTACATGCTTGTTTTGACAACGTGAATAGCGATTTTCCCGACACGCTTGTCACAGCTATTCAATTAAATTCTAATTTGCTACTGGATTAAAATAAGATAGTCCACTGGATTTACACTTTTTTTCGTGTTTTTTTCTGCAAGCATTCATTCTTACATTTATGAACATGTTGATTTGCTTTGTCCATTCCTAAAGCAAATTTCCGTTTTTTCCTGAATACACTATGGTTGAAAGGGTGTTTAGAGGGCTAGATGGCCACTACCCCTACATCACATAGAGAAATGGGACAACACTAGCCCTTCACACGTGCAAAACAAAGGAGTAGGGCTGACTGGTAGGGCTAAGGGGTGATTTGGGACAGGGCATAAGACTTAGGTGATCATGGCAATGGAAAGACCAAAATAATGCATTCAATTCAAATATTAATCATGTTTCTTGCTAGTTTGGATGTTTATGAGGAGGCAAAAAGTTGCATTATAGGTCTGCATCTTAGATTAAATAGAATCACTACAAGCAATCAAAGAGGAGCCTTGGCGGCTCTCGCCTTTTGGGATTTGAGCCAGTTAATTATAAATGCAGAGTTGTAAAGTCATGAGATTCAGTTATATTCTGAAGGTCTTTGTCCGGCTCTGCTCCACGTTTCTCCTCGGAAGGGATTCTGTCCCGTGCATATTACTCCTCTTCTAGGAATTAAAATACAGTAGCCTCTAAGGATAAAACACACATACAAACACAGGCAAAACAAAGTAAATCCAGCAGCTGCCCCTGCTGCAATACACACAAGAGATAAAGCATCAATATTAAAGGAAAGCCATGAATGTCACCAACACTTAAATACAGAATTGATTACACTGAGCTTTAGAGAAAATGGTTGAAATATTTTGCATTAATCTGGGTAGTTTCAGGTTGAATAATGTCGTTGAAAATTAGTGCAGCCAAGAATATGTTAACCAAGTTTTTTGCTTGATTTGTCATTTAGTAGTTGTTTTTTTATGTCTTTCTAAATGTATTTTCTTTTCTAACCTAAACACAACCTGGTAACACTGCAAATGGCCCGTCAGTTTAGTGGTGAGACCAGCAAGTAGCAACAATTTAGGTGAATAATTAACTGAAAACTCTGGGACTAGACCAGCCAATCACTGAAGTTATAAACAGCCTTTTGGATTTGATGGGGGGGTGCTGCTGCCTTTAGAGTTTTGCCAAAAAGTGGTAAATGTGGCGTTCTGGATGTAGGTTACATAAAGGTTTGCTCTTTTTTGGTTCCCATGCCGGCTGTTCCAGACATCTACATGTAAAAAAGTTTGGACAGAAACTCCAGAATATGGACAGTGTTACATTTTGTGGTGCATATGCACTTGTCTTACATGGCCACAATAACATAACACGGCATACCCTGGGATTTTGAATGGACGTTTGGACTTTGCAGCTGAACTGGGGTGTATTTAACACAGAGATGAATGAATTGATGGAATGTAGGAAATAGCTGCATCATGTTCTGGCTCAGTTAGAATCCTGTAATTCTATAAAGGTCCATGAGCCATGTCTCACGTCCAGTTCTTTACACCATTCCATTATGTTTAGGTACAGGGCCATGTACTGCGGTGTGTTTCTAGTCTATATTAACGACAACAATAATGCCGCTTCCTTATTATACAACATGTATCCCTTGAGAGCAGCGAAAACATACATGCCATCGTTGTGTTACTATGGTGATGATTGCAAATTGAAAGCAGTTACTACGTGGATACCAAATTATTTTTTTATTATATTAAATCGTTGGCCACTAGCAGCTAGCTCTCAGCTAAATTACGTACTTGCAGCAAAAATTCGGGAAGTTTGCACCATAGCTCCAGTTAATGGAAAAGTCACACCACAAGCATCAGCACCATACTACAATAGCATATTTACTTTTTACTGAATCATTACCTGCTGCAGGTGCAAGAAAATATACACACAAATTTACTCAAAGGTTGATAATTGAAAGCAGAGACCAGGTCCATGTGGTGGATCAACTTAGACTTGACATTATTCATACTTACATCTTGATAAATATAATATATTCTGCAATATCTTAAGAAGTTCATTGCAAGATTTATATATGTGTAGACGAACAGAAATAAAGCGTAGCCTCAGACAAGTCTAGGCAAAAAAAGTGGGTTTTAATCTAGATCAGCTGAGGCACCAGCCACCATCTGTGGGTGGCCATCCAGCCTAATTGGCCAAGTAAAGCTGCTAGAACTGACTGCTCATCCACTTAAGCATCTACCTGCAGCTTTTGCGTCTTCATAGCAGCCCCCAATGGGGTTAATTTTCTGCTGCTGCTACCTTAAATTTCCCTTTTGCACCGCATGATGTGAAAAAGACTCCTCACATGAAATTACACCTCGAAATGTGCCTGTAGAGGTATTAATAGTATGTCCCCATTCTGTTATTACAGCTGGGTCTATGAGCAGCAAAGAGAATAAAAGTGTCAATCAAGGTGAAAAATGAATGGAGCAGAAAAGAAGTGGTCCTTATTAATGGTAGCTTTGTTGAGGCAGAGAAGTATACGTCACACACTGCAATTTACCAAGTAGAATACAAGCTAAAACAACTGTGTGCAGCTCAAGATGAGCAGCTGATCGGATTTCTGCAGGTAATGAGAGCAACCTGTCAGGCAATTCATGTGAAAAGCACAGATTCCTGTAAGCCCCCAAAACCAATAGAAGGGCGGGCATCAGGGAGAAATTCAAGGGCGACTACTTTGTTTTCACCGTCATGGCAGAAAAGGAAGATGCTACTTCAGCAGTCACGTAGCATAGATTATATTCAGACTTGTATCATTTATCAGTAACTACATGATCGGGCAATAAATCATCTATTGAGGAATGAAGAAATAATCTCCTCCCCATAGAAAAATGAACATGGCAAATATAAGTTGCCAAATATAACCTTAGGGTGAAGATAATGCTCTGCATCTAACATGAAATGTAGTACTGGGTAGTTTAGCAAACCTGTCTCCTAAAAGTTATGTTGACATACAACAAATCATTTTGTACCAAGATTTTGCACCGTTGTTTTTTCAGATAATCGTTTACCTACAGTAGGCAGGTTTATTTTTAATCCATAAATGTTTCATTGTCAACAAACTTGGATTTCTATTGTGTTGTGTACATCCAGAAAAATACTGAACAACTCGCAGATATGCATAACTTACTTGGTAAACATTTATGCATTTTGGATCTATTTATACACGTCAAATAGGTTGTTGCACATTTGAGGATCACCATCTGTCAGCTTCCACAGCCACATGACATTTGTGACTTCCCTGCTGTAGAGGGATTTCTGAGCAATATCATTACTGAGATCCGTGCACAGGCAAGAGGCAGAAAACGTCTCAAAAAGTGAGCTCAGGAGCAGATCAATGTGAAAAGTTTCTGTGCCTAAAACTGTGATTTCACAAAAAATAATGAGTGGAAAATGTTTTTATTCCCAAGACGGACACGTGCTCCAGTGTTCCTGTCGTAGCTCTGAATTTTAACAGTGGATTGTTTTACACTGAAACTGCAGGAATAAACAAGGTGAGAGTTTTAAAGTAAGATAGCGCCCACTGTTACTGTGTGTTTAAGGTTGATAATGAATATTCTCAGTTTGACATGTAGACTTTCAGTTTGGGAAAATGTGTCACGTTGTTGTGTGTGGGCGTACAGCCTCCCTTTCATGATCCTGTGTGACTGATCAATAACACCCGGCCTGTTTATGCTGCAGTAACCTCCGATATGAGGTTTCACATTAATTTACCACAGTTGGCATATATCCAGTGCCTGGTATATTTTGAGCAACAAGCAGGAATTTAATACTTGTTAATGTTACAAATACAGTAACTTTAATCCGTGTTCAAATGTGACAATTCAGACACATTCACACCACACAAGCTCTCGCCCAAAGGGGCACAAGACGAGATCAGCGACAACTCGCGAGTATCACAAGTTCCGGGCTGAGGATAACAGTTGACATTTAACCTAAAAGTAAATGACGCAGTTTCGAGTAGAATTTGAATGTCAGGGCTTACGGACACTTTGATGACACCACAGGAGCAGTATGGAGGCATTTTATGGACTTTACTCTGTTACATTTGAAGACACAGTCACCATTTACTTCAATTGTATTGGATTTGGCTGCAACGCTATTTACCACTGAAACTCCAAAAGTGCTTTGTGGACTCAAACCTTACAGCCACCGCTCCATCAGCATAGTGGTGAGTAGATAATGAGTGAGTTTTTAGATTAACTCTCCCTTTAACTTGTACAGCAGGCAAACAGCAAACCAAGAGTTACACCTGCGTCAGTTGATGTCTGTACAAGAGGAGACAAGAAGGAAAAGGACAACAGCCTGACTGCAGACAAAGTGGTGCAACTTTACCTGAGTCAGGCTTGTGCCTTATTGGAGTTACCTATAGTTTGATAACTTTTTGGTGGCTGTGGTGGTGGTAGCATTGGCTACCTCACATTCGATCTTTTCTTAATTTCAGCCTCCAAGTGTTATATATTGCCTGGGAGATAGGTTTGAAAAAGAAGAATTTGTGAAAGTATGCCTTGTCTCTGTGGTGCTGCCAGCACCAGAAAATTAAGTGACTAATTACTTAACAAAAAAAAAAGAGCTGTTAAATGCAAAAACCAACTGATTGATAGATTTTGCCAGACAACCTCCTACAGAAAATCATGCACCTTCATGTTCTCATGATTTTCCCCATTCTGAGGAGGCATGCACTAAAGCCTGCATAATGAGTTATTTATCAACACCGACTCGTTATTTAGTTTTCAAATGGTGAACGTGAACGTGAGCGCTGTTCACTCCCGCGAGAGTCAAGTGAGTCATCAACAGTTTGCGCACGCTCAGTACAACACTTGATTCCTCTTGTTCTGGGTTTGTACCCTAATGACTGAATTCACTTATTGTAAGTTGCTTTGGATAAAAGCATCAGCGAAATGAAATGTAAAAGTTCAACATTTTAAAAATGAACTATTTTCCTCTGTATGAATTGAACTTTGAACTAGTTGTAAACTGGCACAACACTGCCTACAATACTACAGTGGGTTAAGAATTAAATTGAACATAGACTGCAAATAAGTGTGAAGGATGCAATTAGTACAATAACAATACAAGTTTCGCTGCCAATAATTTCTTCAAACTCTCAGTAGGCACACACCTCCAACCCCCTCCTCCGTATTAAATGAAATAGACACAAATGCACACACATCTATTTTAGTGTTGTTTAAAAGGCATCACATTAGAAGAATTGGGTGGAGTTTCTAAAGTGATGTTATTACCGTTAGGTAACGTACTTACTTTATTCAGTGAGTATTAAGTTATTAATTGGTTAAATGTTTCGAGCACCTATACGATACTAAATGTTTCGAGCACCCTGCCCAATAACCAATAACACTCCAACATTGGCCTTCAAATTAAATGTCATATTCTGCAGCTACTCTACAGGCAGAGATGTTTTTGTTTATTAAGTGGTAATATTAGAAGCCATTTAGTGCACTATTATGTCATTTCTAATTCAGCAATAGATCTCCTTCTAATGCAGCAGACTGATTAGGTCAAAGTAATCGATAGCCACGAAAAAGTAAAATCTGAGTGTTGTTTGGCTGTTTTGGAAAATGCAGGAAATTGCAGACAAATTGAAGCAGCTATCGATGAAGCAGGGAGGGAAAAGAACACAATGCACTTACGAAAATTTATCCTGGAATACATTTGATGGAATATGACACATAATGATGATATATGTCTGTGTAACAGGATCTGGCGAGGAATTTCCTTTAAAAGAGACACTGTGAACCCAGTGCGTGTCTATGTGTATTTTGGCTCACACAACGTGAGCCTAATGTGACCAGACACCTTGCGGGTCCCAAAGTGACTCTTGCAGTAACAGATCAATCAGAGCGGGCTGAGTAGACAAGCTCCCTACACCTCCATTGTGATACCATTATCTTCCATTTAGGAAGGAAAAGTCATATTGATTCTTGCCATTATGTCACTGCAAATTTGGGTTTACTTTGCTCCTTACAAGTTCTCGGATTGCTTAGGAGGTAAAAGCTGAGAGCTGCGAAGCTACGGGAAGAATTTGTAAACAGATAAAAAGGCAACGTGGCTTTAAGTGGCACAAATATAATTCAGGTTATAATTAGACCAACAATAATACTGGTGCTCAAACATCAAGAGTTGTTTATTGAGTATGTCTTATACAGGCAATACACTTTAGCCTGCTGTTCTCACAACATTGTCAAAAGAAAAAGGAGACAACCACTCAACCAGTGAGATGAACACTCACATTTAGGACCTTTTGACAGACTTTCTATTGATTAGCAATTTGTAAACAGTGGGGATGCTCTTATCAAAATGTACAGTGGCGGCTGCACAGCAGAGTTTGGATTATAGAAGAATGGAGAGAATAGAGCACTGACTGCAGTTGGCCTGGAAAAGTGACGGAGGGCATCTGTGTTGCCACAGCAAGGGAGAGTGGAGGAGGGTGATAAAGAAAACGCAGAGAGGCGAGAGGGGGGTCGAGGTTTGCTCTTGCAGCGCAGCAGGGACAGGGAAAGCCTTTTATACACTGAAGAACAGCGAACACATTCAAGTACAAGAAGCATTCATTGATTATTAAATGCCCATTGCCAGTGGATGAACTGCAGCAGCCTACTTATCATTTTCCCTCTACAGCCAAAATAGGAAAATGCCCCAAGGACACGACCTGCATACATCTTACTTGAATGTGTAATTAATGTAAAGTAAAAATGCAGTTGTAGTCCTCAACAGTATCCATACAGTAAGGTGTCATCACAACACAGTAGGTAGCTGTGAACCTAAAGACAGTCATGTTTTTCATGTGTGAAATACTTTGTGTAGCATTTTGTTCCTGTAAAGCTTTACCAAGTACATTTTACAGCACTAACAAAGTTAACTTACAAGGGAACTTTGCAGATTTTTGTATTGTTACAATACTGATCCGATCAGGATTTTAAAGGGCTGATCACTGATTGTTTGAGGTAGAATCGGCTGATACCGATCACAGGGTCTATGGCTGTGATTAACATGCATCTAGGGTGATCCAAGTGAGCACTTATGATCGGATTTCTCTTCCCTGCTCCATCTGTAAATAATCACTACAGGAATGAATCCTAGGTCCGAATTTTGTCAGTAAATGTCCATTATTAGTGTCAAGTTTTTCCTTTATTTTTCTCAATTTAGCGCCACATTAAACTCCTGTATGAGCCTGTGTGTTTGTCACATGTTTCACTTGCACTGTCAGCCGCTGCAGGAGTGACACTGTGCAGGATTTTATAACTGAACTATATGAGCAGGACACACACTAACTTTCTCTGACTGTGTGAAAATCTGATGTTTTCGCATCACAGGTAGATGAAGAAAGGCATTAATACCAGAGAAAGGAGAAACGTGCGTCCTGTTCGCAGCGCGTGTCCTTTTTAATTATATAATTTAGAATTAGTCGTGGACAGCGTTTCGCAAAGTTTATAAAGTTTCTCTTCAACTCAACTCTCAAGAGTGCACACTTTTAAAAGGGAGTGTGGTGATATTGCGGAACACAAACATCTGCTGCTTGAACAAGACCAAAAACACAGCATTTGCATCACCATTTGCAACAAAGAGAAGCAGATGGCGATCAGACACCATTGTTTTGCCTCATCTGATCAGCTCCTCTGATCTGGTTTATAGAGATCGCCAATTAAACTAATTAGAGGGAATATCGGCCGATACCGATCAGTGGCCGATCAATCTGAGCACCCTTAATAAAGATGAGCAATGTTGTTTCCTTTTATATTTTGCCTGTACCAAGATGTCCCCGATCTTTTGCTGCCAAAAATCATCGCAGACTAGTGCCAGCTCCCTGGCTAGAACAACAACATGCTCTTCCACATTATTTATGTGCCGCCCACTGATAGTCAAATCGAGAGAGGGGTGGCACCGGAATCAAAACATACTGGTTGAAATGGCTAGACCGGCTATGGAGCAACAACCAGAAGGACCATGGCAAAAGGAAATATTCTAATAGATATGGAAGAAAACAATTTTGAAAGTGTAATGCTGGACTCAGATTCTGGGCTTCTTACTGTATATGAGCCCAAATACACCTTGGGGCACCTCCTGCATATGGAGGAGGAAGAAGCCACCACTGCCAAGAGTGAAGAACCACTGGGCCATGAGGATCGGGTTCAGAGCTGCATCGTACCGGGTGAAATTGGTGGTGCCGCTGTGGTAAACATTCACCAATGGAAACAGAAGAGGAGATGCTGTGTTGCAGCAGATTTCACCATGGCCAGTTTCTTATGGACAACGTTGGAGGATTTACAAGAGAAAGAGCTCCAGCATGCGTTACATTACACAAGAGCTTCTGGCCACATATGGACAGAGGAGTGTTAGAGACATGCTTCAGGATCCAAAAAGGGGCAAGAGTGCTTTGTTACTGACATGGCAACATTACATTATGAAAATATACACATTTGTACATTCACATTCAAAACTAGCTTAGCAAATACACTGCCCATTTGCTTTGCAGGGGTGCTATGAGAGAGTTTGCTATAGGTCAACCGGGACGGTTTGGTACTCCTCACCATGAAATCATCTAGTGTGGCCTTGGAAGGCAACGTCATGTCGCACCAACTCTGATTTTTTTCCCCACCTTTCTACGGCCTTAGTTTTATTAGGAACTACCAACAGTGAATTATTACTTTACATGTACCTTTTGATTTTCACTATGGAGTGAGTCAATGTTTTCTTAATATCTCGTGCATATGGTTACACAGCCCTGTCGATTGTGCTGTGCTATGTCCTCGTCAATAGTTCGTGTCAGTGACCTGATAAGAAATGTAGCAATGTGCCAACAAAGGCAAGGAAGAAGAACCAATGAATGCAAATAATAGTGGATTTAAAATGTTCAAAAAAATCTGTAATGCAAATATTTTATGAGAAAAGAAATGCATTAAACATGTTTATTGAGCCAAAGGGATAAACACAATGTGCTTTGGTTTGAATTTGTTAACGTATGAACACGTGTCTTAAAACATTTAGGGTTCAACATATGCACTATGCATCTCATAAATATGTGAAGATGCTTAACATAATTAACTGAACAAGTGATGCAAGCAGGAGGTTTGCATGTGTGGACTGTGTTACGGTTAGAGGGGTGTAACGCAGTGACAGCAGGAAACAGGTGGGTGAATGGCGATGCAGCTCCCAGAACCAGCAACAGCCGGCGTCACAGACAGGAGCCTCGCCACACATCAGGTGCCCCAGCATGAGCGCAACATGTTTAGTTTCGCTAATCACTTTAAATAGTCACATTTGAGTGCCCCACTTCAACGGAGCTGCACTACTCGAGTGCAACGAGATTCTTACCTTTAATGAAATCATCTCAATTGGTTAAGTTATGGACATGACTTGCTAGCAGAAAGCTGTCGGCTCCTATAACCATTATCTATTGCATAGAGCTCATCATCTTATATACATGTTGCCTTATGCACTGCAGCTCTTCGTCAAGGCTTTTACTGTATATCACCATTCATTTTACTTTCTAATTTTGCAATGTATTCATATTTAAACATCATTTGTGCATCTGTGTTCGTTGTTGCTCTTCGAATACTGTACATACATGTAAGTGTATGTAATGCAGCTATAAGTTGAGGTGTTGTCTCAACACAGCCATGAATGGGCACATTGGGCGGATGGACCCAGCTGTGTACCTGAATGGAAGGTCACAAAGGCAGCACGATGAATCACCTCAACAGGGTTAGGCTGCCACAGATCCACATGATTTATCCCTGGCAGGAGAGTCCAGCCATGAGAGGAGGTCAGATGCATATAGTATGCAGTGGTGTCCACATATACAGTGTATTTACCTGTGCAGCACGCACACACGAACATGGAGCTGTGTGCCCTCAGGGATGCCTACACAAACTCAAAACAAACACACATACGCATCTTACCCCCAAGGTCATTAGCAGCAGCTCCCCCCTTGTTTGCTTATAACCAAGACAAACTGCCAACAAAAGGCAGATAAGCAACGCTATCCATCTTTAGGGACGGTGCTAGTTGATGTAAATGGGTGCTAAGCAGTGGACAAGGTAGGGTGAGGTGACTCTCAGCAGAGGAATGAGGAGTGGGGGATGATAATGTGATTCTCACGGGAATTCCCTTGCATGCTGTCAATTGGATTAGATGCACAATGGGAAATGGGGAAATATACAATTCTTCCAATTTACTGAATTAATTTAAGAAAGTCTTTCAATTGACTACCACCAGGACCTTATATTTCAGTTAATGAAGGAAATGCATTCAGGCATTTCATGTATTCAAGCAGTTTTTTTTCTTTAATCACTTTAACATAATACAGTTCCGGGGCTTATTTGCCAAGTGTACCGGTCTGTTTTCACAGTGTGCTTTTGTACTGTCAAAGACTGTAGCCTGCCTTGGTGCAACAATGATGCTTTGCCTTTATGATTTTAAGGGCTTTGTTCACCTCCTTCTTTCTGCATATCCCTTTACATGTGTGCGTGTATGTATCACGCAGATTTGACTGTTCAAAACAAGTATTTGGCAATTTGTTCATTTTTATTTATATACTATCAAACAATGCTTTACTGAGCTGCCAGATGTTTAGTTTGACGAGACGTTCAGGCTGACAGCAACATTCACGTAGTATAGTAAACAAGCCAAGTGATCCCTCCGAGCTGATGCGTGATAACTACACAGCCAACAGATCAGAAATGTGCAACACTTTTGCTGACATATTTGGAAAACAACTTCACCTGATCTTTTACCCCAAGAGCAGAGGGACAGAAATGAGTAGATTATATATATATATATATATATATATATATATATAATATATATATATAAAGATATAGGCAATAGGATGCAATAATAAACACAATGTAGTTGAGTAATTAATGAGATTGGAATTATTGTTTATTTGCTGTATGTCATGTTTTGTTTTTACTCCATGTCTTTTATTGTGTTTGTTAATCATACAAACTTGCTCTTTCATAACTTCTACTGCAAATCATAGGAATTGTGGAATTTATCCAATTCAAATCCCAGCTTCAATACAGTAGACGCAGACACAGGTATTCTGGACCTTTTCCTGAAAGTGATGCCGTGTGAGGAAGGAAGGAAATGGTGAGAAAATAAGGAATCAATTCACAAATTAAAGCATTCTATATGTACATTTTTTTTGTTATTATTTCCATGTGGTTTAATCCACACGTTTGGGATATTCGTGGAGCCAGTTATTTAATTTGTAACTTGAGTGATTCAACTTAGAACGTTTTATAGTCCTTTTGAATTCCTGAAAAGTAGTAGAACATTATTAGTTTCCAAACCTAAGCCATTAGCTCTTACCTTGACCACATATGTTGGATTAGACATCAGTTTGGAGTGGCCGTCCATAGAGCTACAGGTGGTAATGGTGACATTTTTCCGATTTGATGAAAAATCAGATTCCAACAGAAAATGGAAAAAGTCCTGCTCCTGCACTCTTCTAATTCTGCACTTTATACCTGTGGATCGCCTGAGCACATGGGTTTTCTGTGAGACTAGAACGTGGCCTAGGAGCCTGCTTCATTGCATGTCACCACTTTAGTATAACCAGCAGTTTGGTTAGCAACTAACCAAACCTCTAATTACTTATTCTGTTAGTTTAATCCATGATAATACATCACATTTGACCACGTTTCTATGTTAAACTTGTTATCTTACATAAATTTTGTGTTTGTCAAAGTTAGACAGCCACAGTCCACCCACACTTATGCTGCTAATCAGACTTCTTCTCAAGATAGTGTGGGTCTGTACTAACTTTATTGATTGACATGTCCCTTAACTGTTCAATCGCGGTTTTGTTGTACCTATGGGACCACAACAACCTACACAGTTATCGCTCTTATAGGAGTTTGGAGACATTATGTAATTTTCTGAAAACATGAGTGGGTGTCCAGTGTCTCAACTTTGCAAGTTAAGTAGTACGAGTATGAAAACTATGAGTGCAAAATCAATGTAAGGGAATAAAAAGTGAAAACAATGTTTTGCTTTTAAAAAGAGTGAAGCAGAAGTATAAAGTTGCATGACAAGGAAACACTAATAACCGCAACACAAAGACATACTTAAATACCACCAGCAACACCATTTAGCGGTTAGAATGCTGTTATTCCGGCATTTCACACAATTTTTGAGGCAAAGAATAAAGCAACCTCCCTGCAAAACACACAAAAGAAATTTCATCTTCGGTATATCCGTAGTGCTCATTTTCTTGATGCATGGTGCTGCTGAAGATGCAAGGTAAGTCTGTTAAGCACCACAAAGAAGGCAGTTATGGAAAAGCCCGGTGTATGAGAGCATTTGTACGACCTGTTAATCTTATTGATTTTGATGTTGGTATTGTGTGTTTAATAAGAACACTGCAGACTGACACATTCCTGCTCTTGGTTCCTAATGATGGTCTCTCCACATTTCAACAGTTCTGCCAAACACACCAGGTCATTTAAATGCTGCAGTTCATGTGTTTTCCATTAGTGTCCAACACAACAGAAATCAAAGACATGGAGTTTGATATACTTTTTTAAAGCATTCAGGTGTAAACCAGAGCAGATGGGGATTTGAGGAGAAATAAAGGTAATCAGCCTCACTGGATTACAATGGGATAACATGGCTAGAGCGTGTACAGGGCTGTCCAATTATTTGTAATGACTATACATTTGTATTTCTGGTCATGTGACCTTTCTGCTCACTGTAAAAAGACTTCCAGTACAGTCAAATGCAAAACAATGCCAGTTTGAAGCATAGGATCACAGGCACTTACCTGTAGCACCAAGTGAAGAGGTGGGGGGGGGCTTGTGAAGACTGTGCCCGTCATACTGGCTATGTGTTTGTGTAAAACCTGTAACACATGAAAAAAAGGTATTCATCGTTATCTTAGTTATTAATATACATACAACATGTTGAATCCAGCATCTGTGGTTAGTTGGTTACAGCTTCTCTTGGTTCAACTACAAAGATTAGAGGTAGCACACTCTATAAAGAGCAGTAAGACCTCCAGCCCATACAAAGCCACTGATCTATTATTTATATTTATTTATTTATTTATTTATTTATTTATTTATTTATTTATTTATTTATTTATATATATATATATATATATATATATATATATATATATATATATACACACACACACACACACACACACAAGGGCTTTTGCTCAGTTTTGTTTCTCTGTATTTTCCATGATGCAGACACTTCCTCCTGACCAATTGACAACTTCATTTTAATGATCTGCATTACAACCAAAACCATAATGATTAACTAAACCAGATAAATGTCCCATACGAAAAAATGTATGTATCCACTTCAGAGTTTCAGTTATCAGTCTTTTTCCCTTTGAGTTTGTCTTTTTAAAATTCTTTGTTTCAAATTTCAGTCCCTTAGTCTGAAAGCCCTTAAATACCCTTTGGTTTCTTAAGGTTGTACTATGCTATTAAGATACCCAGTTTTACGTCTTAATTTTGGTCCCTAAAAATAATCCGACACCTCAAGCAAAAGAAAGTACAAGTACATTGAATATTGATTCTAATCAGTCAAATTCCATTGGATTTGCTTCTTACTACCTCTTGGAACAGCACAATATCCATGCATCAGTGTCCAGATGAGAGGATGATGAGATGGTGACAAGCAGCGATGATGGCACCAGATGAGGAAGTTCACAGATGTCAACAGAGAGAATTGTCCCTCAAAACACCAGCCTGCAAACAAATGTCCAACATATCTCTACAGTCTACAATTAGAGTGGCACACCTCATCTGCTCCTCTATTCCAGAAATTTGATTCTTACTATTTATGACATGAATAGTTTTCTTCAAACTTCAGATGTCCAACCTCCTAGATTTCTCACTAGAGGAGATGATTGTCATTTAGATTTCAGAGAGCCAAATCATCTAAAATGTTTTTTCAACAGTGACAAAGAAATGCTTAAAAGACCATTTAAATGCTAGTCTATACATGTTCTATATGTATTGTTGTCTTTGGAGATATTATTTGATTTTACAATTGATTGTGTAATGGAAAATTATACCACTATACTGTACTTTATATTATCTCTGTTCATGTATATCATTTCTGCTTGTGTAACTGCCAAGATGACCTTTGCTGACCTGGCTCACAGCAGATGTGCTAGGTATCAGTCTCCGAAAATTCTGTGACATCATAGACACAAATCTGAATTAATTGTGCTTGCCTCCTCCACGAGGACCTTGAAAAAGGCCCCTGTTCTGTGTCTTATCTCCTGGGATTTTACTTTTCACTTGGTTCACACACACAAACATATCTCACCCCTTCACCCAAAAAAAAAAAAGCACATGCCTGGGAATGTTTCTTTGTCACTCCCTCTGCAGAATGCTCTTCGCATGCTGTAGGATTGTCTGACCTTCCTTGCAAGGAATAAAATACACTAAAAGACCATTACTCTCAGATCCCTTTATTTCAGAAGTCTCACCAGGTCAAATTTCCACCACAATTGCTATTGCTCAGGAGTCTAGAATATGTGTGTATATGCATATGCACACTTATCCACATCACATACACACATCTTTTGCTTTTATATTGATATTCGTATTTATGGTTTTGTTTTTATTATAAACATCGTAATTAATCTCTCATAAGTTTATAAGTCAGATCATTTTCTGCATGTTGGTTTTGTATTTTTGAAAACTTTTAACATTATATAGGTAGGGGTTTTACTAGAAACCCATTGGGTTAACTGCATCTGTAATTTGTGCAAATTAAAAATAAATATGAAATGTCTTTCACACTTCATATATAGAATACGTTACATTTATTATGATAACGATTTTTTCCAGCTTGTTTCTCAATTTCTAAATTACATACACAAGGTATATTCTACATGTCACACAAGCATTAGCATCACAGTGCGCTCTACTAGAGTTACAGCAGGGGCTATGAACTTAGCACTAGCTTAGCATAACTTAGCTTCTTGACCCCAATTAAGCCCCAGACGTGCAGCCCCTCACCATTAACTCCAGTTTGTTCACTTCACACCACACACACACAACATCCTAACTGGCCCTACTCCATTACTAAAATCAAATAACATGCCACTCAACAAAGTTTTAGTCCTAGCTAGCTAGTTAGCTAACTCCCTTGCTAACTCACCTGGACAGTCCACTTTAAATGCAAAGCGACACCTCAGACTTTACCACTTGTCTCTCACAGCTGTAGTTGGGTTGTTTCCTCTGGGCTCAGCTTCAGCCGGTTCTACCTCAGCTCCTAAAACCCTCACACAGATTATTTTACAGTCCTCTGCACCTGACTGGCTGTTTGTGCTCAGCTGGCTGGTTTGGGAGATGCATTCAAGGCACCTCTGTAAACAAATAGCTTCAGGTGATGCATTGAAAGAACACCTGCGTCCGTGTAAACTGTGGGAAATAACCAGGGTTGTTTAGAGGGAGTCCATTTTCAGAGAGTGAAATTTAACTAGAAATCTTACAGTGGAGCCTTGGGACCGATGTACGGTGGCCCTGAAGTACAAACCACAAAGGCAGATCCCATAATACGACGGGAAATAAGAAAACACAACAAATCGAACAACTCCACAGTAAATGCATTTTAAAAACACAACAGCAAATAAGAAAACACAAAATCAATCAGCAACGAGCCTTTTCAATAAAAGTTAATGCTGTTTGCTGTTTTTTGATTTGTCATTGGGTTTTCTCAACAGCTGTTTTCCTCTTCAGGGCCATCGCACAGATGTTATCAAATAAGAAATCAAATTAAACACGTTTCAGGGGAAATACCTGAATTCTATCAAATTATTTGTTCTTAATCTAATGAGGTTATTTTACCTGGTTATACGTGAAACAAAAGACTCATGTGGTTTGGTGAAAGAAAATGGTTTTGTTTAAACATTACATTAACATGAGTGTATCACCGCTGATGTATTTCCAATAAATGTGCCAATTGTGACTGTATGAAATGATTCATGTTGGCCTGATTTGAGCTATTACATCTATCTACTAATTCCAGAAATCATTGTCTGTCTGTGGGAAACATATCTCAAGAGACATTCATCCTATTGTCTTAACACTTGTCCACTTTTAAAGGCCCACAGGAGACCAGCGCTCTGTGGTAGATGCGGCTGCGACTCATCAACGTAAGTGACGTGGTCGATCATGTCAACAGCTCACTCATGCAATGGCAACGACAACTAAATCTGCGCACTGAGTCCAGGTTCACTGAACTTGGAATAAACAGGTGAACAGCTCTTTGTGCAGCAACGGTGGAGCAGCTTCAGGGTTCTGTGGACTGACTCCTGCAGCCGGTCTTTACTTTCCGCTGCTCAATTAATGCAGGTCACTTTTACAGTTTCAGATAGAAAACTGCAATCGGCCACAGGCCAAGCAAACGTCCCATTTCAAACAGAAAGGTTTACAACGGGAACTGCACTAATATGAATAAGAACATACACCTTATTACTATTAAGTATTATTTCAGTCTATAAGTGGTTTGGTCGATCTTATCTTAAAGGTCATTGCTGTTCCTTGAGGCTGTTTGTAAGGATCTTGGAGTAATATTAAGGGAATTAGACAAAAAGTCAAGGTCCTACTCCTATTCCCATTCCAGTGATTTACAGAGGGATCATTTGGGAGGTTCTCCTTTTCAATCGAGGGAGTCAGTTTTGACGAGTGTTTAAATGAAAGGGTTGATAGTGAAATGACTAGCGCAACAAAACGAATCAGCAGAAATGAATCAAATCAAATTAACACCAAGTTATTGCATACTTATTCAAATTCCATTTCAGATGCAAACAGATGTGCATGGGCACTCGCGCATGATCGAGCCAGTAAAACAAAACATTACCATAATTTTGTGTCGAGATTATTTGATCTTGCACTTATTAACAACTGGCTTACATCAAGCCCAGACAGAGGGAAATCAAACAGAGCCCACATGTCTACACGTGTGCACATAATACAAACACAGACAGCAAAACAAAGACAATGCCCCTGCAAACCCCCAGAGCGAACGTGCCGGCAGGAATAAATCAGAGCTCCAGCCAGGCAGATGAGGTGTATTTCACACTCAAGCAGTGGCCTACTCTGCGCAGCACCAGGGATCATTAATCTCTCGGAGACAAGCCCTCTGGCCCGGCGCTGGCACAGGTAGACCTGAGTCTGCTGGGCCCGCGCCACAAGCCTACAACAGTAATGGTCTCGTTGTGTTATCAGTTGTCAGATAGTACAGAGCTGCTGCTGTTGATGTAGCTGTAGGTGTAGCCCAGCCAAGAGTCAGGGGCCCCAATGGAGTGTTTGAGCTGGATGCAGAGGTGGACGTTCGCTGGTTGGATACGGACAAGGAGATAAGAGGGCCAGGGCAGAAGTCGGGGCTCTAGCATGGGACTGCAATACCCAAGGGAGCCGTGTTGGGTTCATTATTCAAAAGAAGTCACATCTATTATGTATTAGTCATTACTCATTTAAAAAGTAATTTCTGGCTTTCACTTATTATTCCACAGCAGCTGTAACTCTCTGATTTATCCACAGAGTTGTCAGCTTCATACTCTCTCCACTTTGACAGAGCTCAAACTGCTGTTCTGCTCTGTCTGACGATCAAAGGAGGCCAGTAAAATTGATTTGTCACTCTCATTATCCTTTGGATCACTACGATCAATTTATTGGGAACACTTCTACCTTTAGAGCACACACTTCACATTCTTCAGTGAAGGCTTAACAACCCTTAGTTCACTGAGGTTATGATATCTTATGGCAGGCTAAATGAAAAAAAGCTAATTGTGATGAAAATATATTTTTTAAATGCATTGTTAAGGCAGTGCTCCAACTAAATGACATGACAAAAAGAACACAAAGGAAGAACTGATAACTCTGACATAAGTTAAAGGGGCAAAGTAAAATCAAATATTTCATAATATCACTTTTTATCCTATGGAAGGTGATAAGGCAACAACTTCAATATTGGTAAATGGACGGTATCTATATTGCATTTTTCCATCTACCAAGTAGCATTCATTCGTACATTCATGTACATTTTCTATCATTCATCACTTGCCTCAGAACACTTCTGAATATACTGGACGCTGGAGGTGCCGGGAATCGAACAAGTAGTTAGTGGACGAACCTCTTGATCCTCTGAGCCCTGTAATCATCAGAATGTTTGCTACTGCAGACTAATCCTCAACTAAATTCAAAAACACAAATGTGAATGTGAGAGTGAACGGTTGTTTGTCTCTGTATGTTTGTCCTGTGATATGCTGGCGACCTGTCCAGTGTGTATCTCGTCCGAGTGGGATTGGCTCTCACCCCCACAATTCTAAAGGAATAAGCGGTGTAGATAATGAATAGATAGATGTTTTCAATTTGTATCTTACTTTAGAGACGTGGGTGTCTCAAAATGTCCTCACTTCCTTGGTCTTTATTAAAAATGGTCCTCACAAAATATAAGTACACACACACACACACACACACACACACACAAAGGAAATTACCTAGACTAAGAAGGTAAATAAGAGGACACATCAGACTGGATAGGGATTCAGGCTTGGTGTATGGCACTAAACTGAAATGAGGATTAGGAAAATGAGACAGCCATTATTCTTTGCGGTGACTGTGGAAGTGTTTGCTTCAGGCAGAAATACAGTAGAAACACGACACTATACAAAGACCTAGACATGCTTAAATCTCTGGGATATTTCTTTTACCAGTCCCCTTTTTCAGTGAGATGTCTTCATCATCAAGGGTAACTGCAACATTGTCCTTGCATCCTGGTGTTATTTATGACCCAGCTGGATAATCTACCACCAAAACAACTGTCAGAGCCTTTAGCCTGTTCAAGCCGCCTCGTTGTAAATCCTCCAACATTTTGAGTCCACAAGTACATACAGCCTGCGTGCGAGAATGTGTCTCATGAGTATGTGTGTGTGTGTGTGTGTGTGTGTGTGTGTGTGTGTGTGTGTGTGTGTGTGTGTGTGTGTGTGTGTGTGTGTGTGTGTGTGTGTGTGTGTGTGTGTGTGTGTGTGCGCGTGTGTGCGTGTGCGTGTGTGTGTGATCAGTGGTGGCTTGCAGCGTTCAGCCGGAGTTATACCACTACTGAGCCCTTTGGCAGTTCTCATACAGGATGGAAAAATATCAGAAAATGTTTTCCTACATGCATTAAAAAAAAACCATGGCAAAAATAAATTTACACAAGCAGATCATGTTAATCAAGGTATAATTAACACAGCCCACACCAACCCCGAGAAGATATGACACTGTCAAACCAATTTACCAATTCTCTCCCCCGCTCCCACTCCCACTGCAGGTAGGGATACTGTGCCTTCCTATTCCTATACCACTGGACTGCAGGGTTTTATGTTTCTGTCAGTTTCTAGTATGCTATAAATTCATAATGTAACTCTATGGGGGTTTTCACACCTAGCTTGTTGGTCCGGACCTTTGGACCATAATATAATCTGACCAAAAGAGGATGTCTCCGTCCAGATCAAACTAAACCAGGGCTCAGATGACTTGCAGTGTGTAAATATATTTTCGGACCAACGGCAGAAATGTTAAAACAATAGAAGAAGAGAAAGAAGCAGAAGCAGCTCGCAGGTCTGCTTGCAGTCACTGATGAGAACAAAAACAATTAATAATAATATTCCAGTGGCAACAAAATGAACAACATGAAACGGTTATTTTGTTTTCTCCATTAAATATTGGAAAGATTACTTTTTCTATGCACTTAATTCAAAAAACTTAGCTAATACAATAGCCGAATTGACAACATGATGTATAGACACAGCTCACATTTGGGATAAAGACAGGACGTACGTATGTCATACAAAAGTCTTCAGTGCACTTTCTAAATTGCAATATGAAACCAGAACTATCCAGATCGAATAGAAAGTGTAACAAAGACATGAACCTTGGTTTGGATCATTGCCCAGACTTTCAGGTGTGAAAATGCCCTAAGAATACAGTATGATCGTGTCTTTCTATCCCACTGTGGCTGGCATGGCTCTTATAAATAAAACATGACTTCACACTTGACCATGACCACCCTCATGTGTAACTGTCTGAATGTCTCTTGATGCTCAGCCTCACTCTCTGGTCTGGTCTGCAGCCTTGAAGTTGACCCTCATCTTAGATTAAATTATTAGAATCAGAATTGCCATTGTCCGCACCATTATCCATTCAAAATTGCCTGGGCATAGGTAGAACTATTATTTTGAAAAGCAAGTATATTTAGTATATACAGTGTATTTATTTGCTGGTTCAAATATTCCAATCATTTCAATTCTGAATGAGCAAGTGAATCAAATCATTGTAAAAAGAAATGCACTAAGAGACTTAACCCTGACAGTGGTTAGACTTAGTGATTCCTAGTGAAGCCCAGTGTCAACTATATGTTAAAATGTAAAAATACGTAGAATACAGAACAATAAAAAAAAATATATACTGTATTTCCTGAACATACTTTCTGTGACCTGATCAACCCATATTTCCCAACAGCTATTATAAGTGGTATTTTTACTTAATCACCAGACTTTTCAAGGTTTTTTGGTTATTCAGAAAGACACTCTTTAACATGATGTTAAAGGGGAAACTCGGTCATATTTGCACACCCAAATATAATGTGTATTTATCCTTGATTTAGATCCAATTTAGTTTGTTATCAACCTACTTCCAACTTAATAAAATTCCTCTGAGAAACCAGGCCTACTTTACTGTAAATTGATTATGTAGGAAATGTTTGCTTGACATTTCTGTTGCACTGCTTCTCCTGCTAATTGTCTGAAACTACCTCCCTTCAGCGCCCTCCCTCTGCCTTTCTCTCTCTGTTGTAGTCTCCTCCTTTTGGAGAGAAGTCGACGATAGCTACTTCTTCCAGCTGCTTACATGTTAACCGCCTGGCAAATGAAATAAAGCCATTACTGTTACGTTCCTCCAGAGGGGCAGCTCAGCTAAAGCGGGGGCGAATGGGCTGTTGCTCGATCAATTTCAGCCGAGCCTCCACTGCACGACACGTCCTTGCTCCTGCCTCCGTCTCCCTAAACAGATGGAGGTGTCAGTGGATTTCCACCTTAACACAAGCTGGGGCGGAGCTTCTGGGCTCATTTGCATGTTGGGCAGTGAGGAGTTGTCTGTTTGGGTCACAGAGGTTTCTCTGGTGACCCAGCTGCGAGGTCTGTCTGCACGGAGAGGTCAAGGGTAGGTGAGCCGTGACAGGGGGAGAAGCTCTGTGCTGCTTTTATATGAGTGCAACCTCTGGATGTCCTTTTGTCTCTTTCATAGTTGGTAAAAAAATTAATTAAGCACAGCTGAAAGGACCCTTCCATCCCAAAAGTAAAATCCTGCCTTTATTTACTCTGTTTGTTGTGGTGCTGGATCATTTTATTTGCAGCCTGATCTCGAGTATCTAAACAGAACTGATTGCTTTTAGTGAATTGTATAAATTTTTTCAATTACAACTGATAGCGACTAATCATAGAGGATCTCAATGTTTTCTCATCATTTGCAAAAGCCTCCATGGTCACTTTCCCAAAGAGCAGCTAATGCACAGTTAGCATCTGCCATTGTTCAGTCATACGGGGGCAATCATACTCAACATGGTAATTTTTTATAACATCAAACTGATGATAATGATCCCATTCAGTGTAACTTGTCATAAATAGCAGCAACTGTCACAAGTGACAAATGTTTTCCATTCAAACGGAAGTACTACTTTTTTTCTGTGCACTTTCAAAGAGTTAGTGGATACAATAGCAGAATACACAGCAACCCACAACAGACGTACGCCCTTTGAAAAACCAATCAATGTCGAGAATGGGTTGACGCAAAACACTAAGGTGATGATGACAGTGTGAATATATTTTAGGTGTGAAAACATCCTAACTCACAAAGTAATATCCATGTAAAGTTTTCTGTATTAGCTAACACTAGCCACCACAAGCTACAAGTCATTCTGTACCAGACCAAGTGAGACTAAAGAAATAAACATTTTCCAAATAAGAGAATTTCATGTTTTTTAATGTTTTTTATTCAGGCGTTGCATAGTGTCACTTTTACAGAAGAGACTGGGTGCTAATTAGTGAGCTTTAAAGACCTCCTCCAAAGGTAAAGAGTTGCATCCAAGCCACTTCACTGCCATTAAGGAATTTTTTTTATGGAACAAGCTTGTAAACATGTGATTTTGAGGAGCAGAGATGAGTTTTTGGGGGTTTAATAATTGCCAGGAGGAGACCTCAAAAGGCTTCAACCGACTCCCTGACTGTCAAGTAGGTTGGATGGATAATTGTTGAATCTTTTAACCTTAAAAAAATAATTCAGAAGGAACTTGTGGTTTGCTTGACGTCCTGTGGCGATAGTGGGTCATTTGGAAAATTAGGGCACTGCACTCCCTCTGTACTCATTAATGATTAATTGTGAATTAAAGCCATACCTTATTAGTTCAAAAATAATGTTAAACTTTTCCTGACAACCTGTATTAAAAGCATCAGGAATACCCACCTGATGTGGAGGGGAAAGCAGAGGTTCTCTCTGGGCTCTCGTGTGAGACGCTCCTCTCTCCCTCACTCTCAGCTGCCTGTACCTGAGTGAGAACACTCGCACCAGGGTCAGCCGAGTTGACATGTGTCTCCCTTTGCCTTCAGCACTCACATGGGACTTTGCCTCCATCTCTACTGAATATATGTACTACCTCCGCTTGCAGACTGCTTGTGCTTCATTTATTCAACCTGTGCTCAGCTATAAGATCTTTTCAGCTATTCTGATTCACAGCCGCTGTTGTCTTTCCACTGCTGTATCTGTCTTTTTTTGTTATCTTCCAGCCTGTCCTCCTCCTGCTGGCTCTGTCTTCCTCTGGATCTATGTGTTTGTCTAATTGATCACATGAACAGGGCGGCTCTTCTTCATCCACCTCCTCTCCTCGCTGTCTGCCTGTCCACAAGAAGTATTAACAGAGGCTCCTACAACGTAAACTAAACTTTCCCTAAACCTTGCAAACTTTTACAATCAGAGAAACTTCAAACAACTAAACAAACCAGAATGCACTCAGTGAATATCACCGCCAAGGCCCAACAGTTTTTGTGTATTCTTGCTAACAAACAAACAAACCAACAAGCAAACAAACACAAAACAGAGCTCTGATGGCTCTTGTTTTAGTAAAAAAATAAATAAAATGTAACAAATTGATAAAACCTTGTGTGTTCTTTGGTCTTTTTGTTACAAACCACATGTTCCTACTTCAGACGCACTTCACATCTACCTTAGAAAATCCATTGCTCAGACAACAACTGTATTATAATCTCCAGGTTTAATTATATTTGCTAAAATAATACGACAGTGTGCTCATTTGTAATCATGGTTCCTCTTTCTAACAATAAGTTTAATGTTGTACAGTTCACATATTTCCTAATCATCTGCTGTTAACACGACTCCAGCATTATATGGATATAGGTGGAGATGCGCATGCAAACACTCATCGACAAAACAAACTGTGACTCCAGCTGTGTGCACCTGCATGATACATACGCTGCACGTGTCTCGTGGTTTTGCAGACACAGCTCATTACACTCGAATCATATGTTTGGGCACGTTTTTTCAAGTGTGAATTTTGAGACTGGATAAACACCATACCTATTTCGCAATGTTAAAGAAAGGGAATGAAAATACATTCCCTGATCCGCACAAAAGATTTAATGGTTTCTTCGCTGACCCGTATCACACCTTTCCACCAAGTTCCATGGAAGTCAGTTATTTTTTTTTTTCAATCTTGCTTCCAAAGAAAAACAATCCAACCAACAAACAAACTGACAGAGGTGAAAACATGAGGGTGAAACAATTCTGGCTCTTCTTATGATTTGGCATGAATTGAGAAATGACCACGCTTCATTAAACTATCTTTCCCTTAATGTCGTCTGCAATTTTTCAAGGTGGAAATTTATTTTGGGTTGCTGTGGCTCAGGAGGGAGAGCGGGTCGTCCACTAACCAGAAGGTCAGCGGTTTGATCCCAGTCTCCCCCCCTTTGGTGTCCCAAGGTGACCTTGGTCAGGACACTGAACACCAAATTGCCCTTCACAGCTGTGCTGGCAGAGTGCGAGTGATGTGTGATAGAGAAAGTGCTGCACATATAGATGCACTGCATGGATGTGTGTGTGAATGGGTGAATGGCAGAACTGCTCTGTGAAGCGCTTTGAGTTGTGTTCAAGGCTAGAAAAGTGCAATATACAGTATATACAAACCATTTGCCATTTACCACATGATAAAGAACAGCACTCTTAAAAAAACTACATACAGCATTAAGTATACGAGCAAACACAACCCTCTTGTTCTGCCCCAAACTAAAAACTGTAAACATTTTTTGTCGCATTCACTGACACCGTATAGGAAGACAGAAAAACTTGTGCGTAACATATGGAGGTTTCCAGTTTTGTCAGCATCGAGCATCTTTTTTAAAAAAAAACAGTGTGATGTTCAGCTGATGAGACAGATGGTTCATTAGAGAATCACAAGTATCCCGCTAAGTCTTCCACTCACTTCAGGAACAGACCTCAGTGGCAGAGCCTTGAGGCTGCTCTGGGTTCGTTTTGCTGTGGGTGCTGTTGCCATAACAGCGGCCTGATCCGACGTGTGAATATATGATTTCAGCGAGCAGACAACTTCAGATGTCTAAATAAAGGGTCATGTTGGTTCTTGCGAGGTCATCGGGGCTTTTATGTGAATTTCATCCCCTAATAATCTTTTAATGAACTGCTTTGTTTGCTCCATTCTGCATTCACTTGTGTTTCAGACTTGATCCATGTCTTCAGTTTTCCCCCTCCACTACCAAGTTTTAGTTTCCATGGCAACATACAGTCTTTTGTTTTTCTCCAGCTAAAGTGGTTCGGATTGGAGTCACAGAGCATTGTATCTGGTCAAAGTGCATATACTTGTCTTTTCTCCCACCGTACATACTGAAATAAATGTGGACAATGTAAAGATTTGACTTTTGTTTTTGCCTTTTTTGCCATTCTTTTTTCCTTTGGCATTTTGATGTCTCTTGCGAGTTCCTGAGTGCAACTTAATGGAAATGCAATAATGAATCCAACCCTTAATGCCTTGTCTGCATGACTGCGGATATTTTCGACATATCTTTTTCCTCCATTTTTCTAAAATATTTGTCATCACGCTCTTTGTTTTGCAAAATATCTCCGTGCAACACAAAAATGACTAAATCTATTCAATCACTTATGCCAGACCAGTCGTTGGTGATAAAGTCGACATCAACGATCTGTCAAATGCCGGAGAAGAACGCTGTTGTCTGAGTAATACTGGGCGAGACAGACGCCTCTGAAAGCCGCTAATATGGTACAGACAGCTAAATTTAGCTGCTAACTTGTAATTAGACCAAGCAGTGCTGACCAAACATAGAAGCAAACGGTTTATAGCCAGTATTGTTGTTGTTTTCCAAAGGTAAAGTTTTACATGTACACACAAATGCACTGAAAATGTAGTTGGTGAAAATCTGCAGGCATTTGTAAAAATATCTGTTTTAGTGACGTAAAATGCATTTGCATGTGCACAGAGGGAAAAGGTATATCTGCATCGGTGTGGACAGGATGTTAATGCTGTTTAAACTGTCCACCTCAGTTCAGCCACCTGGAACAGGGGCACTGCAACACCCTCAGTCCTCATTATCCTATAGCATAATCATACTCCTACTTCTCCCAGGTATAATAAAGATGTTAAAAGAAAAATACGGTGCAGCATAGCTGACTGTTCTTCTTGTGATCGATAGAGATTCCATTCCTCTCTATTAGAAATGACATAGTCATTGACCAGGCTTAATAGAAGGTCAGTGCCTGTAATCTTCCTTTTACATCTTTGTTCCGTGCCGAGCTCTGAGCAACAGTTTGTTAACTGGTGCGTTTGTGGCAGCAGGGAGACTCAATCACAGGTTTTCAAAGGTTCATGTAAACAGATTAACATCGCCTCTGTAAGACCACCAGCCAGGTATTTCTGTGGTGTAAAAAGAAATAAATAACACAGCCAGTGGATACATCACGCCATGTCAAACAGCCAGTGAGGGAATGAAAGGTTGTGTTGTGTTGAAATGACTTCGACTGTGGGGAGTGTGCGCAGCTGCCTTTTCATACTCATCCTGCCCTTCACACCAAACACTGATGGAGCCCCCATGGGTGATCGCTTGCACATGACAGTTCGGGCCAAACTTTTCATCAAGGAGACACAGTAGACTATAAATAGCTGAGCCTCCAAAAATAAATACATAGTTTAGGACCATTTGCTTTCTCTGATAAGCGCCCCCTCCCAACTTGAATGCATGTGTATATATCAAATAACAGGCCATTGGTTTTCGTAACCATTCATACTGCTTTTAAAAGCCCTAAGACTAATTTCTGTTTTAAGGGAATAGGATCACTACAGTCTATGAATGTGATAATATCAGCCACCCTATACTGCTGTTACAATGGTTCTCATGCATGGAAAGTAACCATTTATTCACAATCCTCTCCCAGAATAATATATTCACACTGATTATATTCTGCTGTAGGCAGCCTGAAAACTAATATGGTGGTGGTCTTCAGGGGTTTTGGGACATTCACCATCAATTGTTCAAAAAAGAAAACCAATCAAACAATGTCACAAAATATACCCATTTACACAAACAATAGGGAGATATTTCACACTCAGATGAAAACGTGTGAATATTCCCCCAAGTACTTGCTAAAATAATAATTCAATCAGGCAGCCGCATACTTCAGCTGCAGGGAGATGAAGGAGGAGAGCCGAGACTGATGCCGAGAGGCGACTTTGAGAAAGAACAAATTCAACAAAATTATTGAGAAAGAATATCTTTGTCTGTCTCTCAGCTCAACGGTCTGAACTCACTTATTTACTTGTTCTGGAGCTCATATCCATGTAGTTCAGTCCTGTGGGCCGGCATGAATGATAAAGTGCAAAAAGTACAACAGAAAGTTTTCTCCCACAAACTTCATCTGCTGATGATGTTTGTACAGAAGAAATCTCTAGACATTAGATATTGCATTAAACTTCTTATTGAGTGAAGGAATAATTCTGTGCTGAAAGTGCCCACTCATGATCCTCCTCACGACCTGGTGTGTGGTCTCAGTGGGTTCAGTGATGGGTGGACTACTGACTGGTGTTCACATTGTGTTGCACTGCACTGAACTAATCATAAGCCTGGACTTTATAAAGAGTTTGTCTTTCACATGTGAACAACACAGCAGGAAATTCTCCACTCACTTCTGCATTCCATTAGAGAAATCTCTAGGTGTTCCCAGGCGAGGGGCGCAGCAGGCAGTGAAACATAGCATTCATTGTGCTGTGGCAATGACATGTTTTTGTTTACAGCACATGAACACTGGCCAAGACTCACCAAAAACCAGCAAAATCGCCACAAACTCTCTTGACCTCTTTGTCGGTGTCTTCTTTGTGAATGGCACCTCCAGTTTTCATCTGTCTCATGTCAGTGACGTCATCAACGTGCCCAGTCGTGGTGAATCCTGTGGAGGATCTTCTGCTGGCTGTTTTGAGCTCATTCAGACATTCTGCAAACATTTACGTTCTTCACACAGCCCCTCGGAATAATGTCCTGCATGAGATCAGTGCTAAAGTCTTCAAGCAAAAACAAGCTTTACAAAGTCAGTTTCTCCGAACTTGGATTTTGAGGGGTTATTTTTATCCTGCAGATATTTTGGCCTCTGGCTTTTAATAATTTAAGTCTGATTTTCATCTTGTGGTAGAATCTTGTGAGAATTTGTATAAAGAGAAGGGGCCTTGCAACATAGAGTATTTTTGCAATGTAAAAAGACTAAAATTGTATTTAATTTAGAGGAGACACCAAAAGTTATCAAACTGTTAATGTCAATAATAATCAGGAAACTGTGATATTGGTTAAATAATAAACTCTTATTGTGGATTTCATTTAATAACCAAATAAGTTTGGCTGTTTTGACACTGCTGGATCATTTCCAGAGCTTTTCATTGAATACTTTCATTTTAAGTTGTGAAAAGAGGACACAACTTATATTATATTAATAGTAATAAAATGATTTGTGACCTTTGGACTCACTTATCTTCAAAAACACCCAAGCACAGCATCATTAGCATTAGAACAAATATAAGGCTCAGTTTAAAAGGCAGCTTCACTCCAAATTGTGACATCTGCTTTTGAAAAGTGACAGCTCTATAGTCATGAGAATTGGAATCATTATCATACTAAACATTCAAATTACTTGAAGGTAAAACAGACTGAGTCCTTTCTGGATATCTTTCTTGTTGGAATTAAACCAAAAAAAGACGGTGAGTCTTTTTCTTCATCTTCCCCTTCGTGTGAAGTGACTCAGAGGCTTCCGGCAATGGAGAGGAAAACTGGGTTGGGACTGCACCTTGGCATCACTGTTTCATTTGTACTTTATGAATAAGGGACTGGTGAGACTTAACTCCCCCCTCGACGCTGTGGATGTTGGAGGGTCGCGACCCACGAGGCCACAGAGGCCGGCGGCCACGGTGACCCCCTGAACCCTGGATGTCAGCGCCGGCAGCGCATTAGCCTCCTGACGTGAGATCCGAAGAATCAGACCTCAGCCGTCTTGCTTCTTCACAAGTGTATGGAAAAGAATGGGGGGAGGGGGAGGGTGAGAGCAAAGGGACAAACCGGGGTGAGGATTTGAGAGTGATTGATGGCACAGTGTGATGTCTCTCGGGGGATGAGAGAAAGTGAGAAAACGAGGGAGGGAGAGAGGGAAAGAGGAGGAGAGGGGAGAGGAGAGGAGCTTCAATGTCAGCTGTCGGATCACAGGAGAGAAAAGGGGGAGGCAGACTTTGGCAATGAAGGCACCTGAAATCCATTCATATTAAAACAAAGGCTGACACAAGAGCTGGGGCATGAATACAAAGAGCGACTTAGTCGTGTTTGTTTGTTGAGCCTGGGAGAGAAAAGAAGAGAAAAAAGTATCTTTGTAGGAGCACGTTGTATACATGTGAGTGTTTGTCTGGCTGTTTGCCTGTCTGCCGCTGCTCGCCTGTGTATGACTGTGTGTGTTATTGAGTTGGTGTGTGTGTGTGTGTGTGTGTGTGTGTGTGTGTGTGTGTGGCTGGAGGTAGGCGAGCATTAGGGAGCAGGAAGCTGGGGAGTTTTGGGAAAGGTCGTGAGGCACAGTGGCTTGGCACGGTGGCACATTTCATTTATAAGCTCGCTGGGGCATATCTGTGCTGCAGGGAAGATTAAGCTGCAAGTCTTTAGTTTGTCCTGAAAATGCAGGTCGTGTTCCATTAGCGAGGAAAAGTAAAAATCTCCTCAGAACTACTAGTAAATTAGTAATGTTGCTCCGCTTGATTTCAGCCCCGCAATAAATTTTTTACAAATTTCTTTGTTATTTATTTTTTACGTTGGGTTGTATTTGTACAAAAGAGGCAGGGAGGAAGAAATGAGGGCACAATGTGACATATGCCTTTATTTCATGTTTAAACCTGTATTTTTGAGACTTTCCTATTGTAAAAATAAGAAACAGGCAAATAGTTCGTTAAGACCTAAAGTAAAGGCTCATTTATACGCTAGATACGTAGCATAAATGAGCCTTTATGTTTTACTGTCATGCGACCTCTAGTGGCTATGACAGAAGCAAGTCAGGTGATGTATTATAAAGAGTAAAAAGAGACGATCATTGTAACTCTGACATCAAACCTCCTGTAATTTCAAGCAATGGCAATTTTAACCTGTTGCTATAGTTTTTATTTAATTAATCCTCCCTATGATTAGAAATGTAAGTTTGTGAAATCTAAATGCAACAAGTTTACAATGTATTCTTTCTATAGTCCATAAACCCTTGGTTCCTCACATACATACTCTCATAGCTGTATTTCTTGTGTTTGTAACATAAATATTTTATAAATTTTGTCTTGTGTGTATAACACCAGCATTTTTAATATCTTAACTTTTTGTGTTTACATGTGTTTATGTTTAAAGTTTTAATGTGGCCTTGCTGCGAAAACAATTCCATCTTGAGGGACAATAGAAATGTGAAAGCTGAACAATATAATAACAAGTTCTCCATTAATAAGAAGAATTTATCTCAACTTTGACTCTTTGGGCGAGTGCTCGTTCCCCGTGCGGAAGATGTGATCCCACTCAAAACTCAGCTGGGCGGCCAGAAGAAACAGAATCACGCTGCTCCACAGTTTATCATTTACCGTATTTAACATTTCTTTCACCTTTAGTGCTGCTCAATACCGTCTGATGGCTGACCTTTAGTGGGAGAATGAGATAGGCCCATAACTGTAAGTGCCCACTCACACACCAGCGAGGAGAAATAGGCAAGTGCTCGGACTCCTCTAAGGTCATAGCCCGCGGCGGTCAATAAGAGTGGTGAGCTTTTGTGTTTGCCAATACTTATCAGCAAACACTTTGACACGGCTGTATACTGGAGATAAACATGAGGAAGAGCTTCTCTAATACAATGATGGAAACACACACACACACACACACACACACACGCACGCACGCACGCACGCACGCACGCACGCACGCACGCACACACACACACACACACACACACACACACACACACACACTATGACACAGAATGAGATCTAATGTTAAAATAAAAATCTGATACTTTCTAACCTCACCGTGACCTCCTCTCTACAGTATGTTCATGCAAACCAGATTTAATGAGACACACAGGCACGCAGGAAACAAAGGCAGAAACATCAGCTGCACACACACACACACACACACACACCACACACACACACACACACACACACACACACACACACACACACACACACACACACACACACACGCACACACACACGCACACACACTCAGATCTCTGTGTTGCTCCAAAATCCTGCAGAGAGGAACATTAAGTCATACAAACACCTTGAGTGTCAGCCTTGGCTGTGAAAGGGGGGGGGAAGATGGATGGTCTTTAGCCTCGGCTGCTCAGGCAGTGATGAATGACCAGATAATTTCCAGGCCACACACACAAAGAAGCACGGGAGCACACAGCGAAACACACTCGCACACGCTCACACACTTACACACACTCGCACACCAGCACACGCTGCATCTGTGGCACACTGTATAAATTTAAACATACAAAATCTGCACTCAAAAAGAAAACTCAGAAATAAAAATGTACATACACACACCCACACACATACACACACACACCACACACACACACACACCCACACACATACACAGCAGGCATGTAGGCACAGATTCACTCATGCACAACATCTGCACACACGCACACTGTCTGCTGCAGTCCACATGGGCCTGGCTGTGATGCGTCTGTGTATCCATGTCTCGCGCTGACACCACAGACAGGTCGTCTCCCTGGCCGTAGGCTGCGTGTAATGCTCGCCCTCTGACCTCCCCTCCACACCCTGCCCACTGATGACTGACTGAGTGCTCGCCGTAAAAAGATCCCACAAGAATCCATCGCCGTTCCATTCACTCAAAATAGACAGATGGAGGCAGAGGATATTGGTTCAATAATAAAAAAAAAAAGATGGACAATTACATAGAGCTTTTTTATGGTCTCTCTGGAGATGGGGGCACGAGGAAGGATGGATAAAAAGGTGAGCCCTTCACTTAGGAAGCATTTTCACTTTATTTTATTGGACTGCGGCAAAATCATTAGATGGCATGCAGGGTTGAACCAACAGTGAGGCTTAGGATGATGAGGTGAGCCAGTATCATTTCATCTTTTTGTCTGCTTCTTTTTCATGTATTAAATTTGAACATCAATAAACCATTATCATGAGTCATTGCAGATTAATTACTGTATATCGACAGGGCCATCATTAACAAGACTAATACAGGCTGTAGTGGATGAATTAGAAAACCAGCCGGAGTACTGTATGACACAAATGAGGAAGTATTCATATCCTTTACTGAAATATAATAATTATATCTCATTACAGTTACAAGTTCTGCATTAACTCATGTGTATAAAATGTAAAGGCACCTTTTTAATATCATAATATATTTATACACACACGTGTATGCAGGGGGTGGCACACTGGTACTGCTTTCACAGTAAGAAAGGTTCATGGTTCAAATCCCAGTTCATCCAGGGGTCTTTCTGTGTGGAGTTTGCATCTTTACCCAAAGTCTGTGTGGGTTTTCTCTGGGTACGCAGACTCTATTAGCAAATATCTGTACTGTCTACTCCACAACATTTTACATTGCTCACATTGTTGTTATATTCCTAAAAGTAACCAATCACAAGAGGGAAATTGGTCCACTGATCCAATCAGAGTGGGCAGATAACATTAGACCCTGTTACCTTCAATGAGAGCAAAGCAGCAGCATCACTGGTGAAGACACACTTGAAACGGATTTGGAAAAAAACAACAGCCGAGACTCTGCCAATGATGTAACAGACTTGTATTAGGGAATAGGCTACACTCACCAAGTACTTTTACTTTTGATACAATTATTTTCAAAAGCAAGTACTTACTTTTACTTCAATTATTTTTTGTCTATTTGTACTTTTACTGAAGTAAAATGTTTGAATAATGCCACCACTGTTGGACACTCACAGGGATCCACTGACATGTTCAGTCTTCTTTATTTCCAGATATAAAACATGATGTTTTGCAGTGGCCAAAAGTTTTCCTTTAATAGATATTGTGAAATGGGACTGCTAAAAATACTTTAAAGATTAGATTACTAATGTTATATTTATGAATTATTGTACTGGTGCATATAGAAATACATATAGTTATTTACCTGAGGGATTTACAGGGGTTCTATAAATATGTTCTTATTTGTCATATTTTGTATGTTTATCACCTGTCATCTTTGGAAGCTCTGCTCCCTGTGAAAAATGAGACTAAAAACTTTTCCCGCTTGAATTCCTACCAATTGAGAGTGAGTTTTTGACACATAAAAATTCATTTTGGGTACATTTATAAATATTTTCTTTTACCCAACCTCTTTGCTCAGAACTCAGATTGAGGACAGATTTACTGAGTCTCTGAAGCTGCACTGTGGGGCTGAAGAGCTTATTGTTTTACATTTGTTCTGAATGTTTTCTAGGAAATTTTTTGAGAAAAGAATAATTGGGTGTTCTTGACACACCTGAGGAGGAGGTATTGATTCTACAGCAAAACTTTTATTGAAATAATTATTGACTTACGGCACTGTACTTCATGAAAAGCTTTACTTGTGCTGTTCTTCACCTGTCTTGTGGGCTGTCTTTTCCCTCGGAGAAATCTGATACACACTTTGTTTCAGGGTTTGTTTGGAAGGAGTAGACAAAGAACCACTGTACTGCCGGTCGTTAACATGAGCGGTGACAGACAGCGTGACAGAGGAGACAAAGGAAAGAGCTACGCCTTCGGAAAAACCCAAAGTTCGTTAACACAAACCCAACGCTGTGTGTGATTGACAAGTGATCCCTGGAAAGTGCGGTGAAGAGACACCGCGGTAATGAGCACTTAGCACCTCAGATACAGCTATACAAAAAAAAAAAAAAGATTTAATGGATTACCACTTGAAAGACAACCCCTGCTCACTGCCGCTTTTGTCAGAAGATGCAGAGGAGATGGAATCGGTGAAGTGAGAAGAGCGCTAAGATGGCGGACTGTTGTTAAGAGTATTCACATGGCTGGGCCTGTCACTTTCCTGTCTGGCCTCCGAGCTTTTCCCTTTCCTCTCTGACCCTCCCCCCTGGGTTTTCTCCTCCGCCTGGGATCATGGAAGTCGAGAATCACTCACTCTGTGTCTGCGTTTGATAACATATATGTTTTCCAGCAAGCCTGCCTGAGTGCACACGTATGTCTGTCTATGTATATGTGTGTGCCTATAAATGCACGTAAATGTGCTTGTTTATGTGTATATTCCCCTTCTCCCTTCTATATGTGTGTGTGTGCATGTGTGCATGCTTGTGTTTATGTGTATGTGTGTGCTGGAGTGTATCCACCTGTTACAGATCTGGCACTCTGAGGCTGGTGACAGGTGTGGCCTTAAACGTGGCACCATTAAATGTTGTGCCTTTGGGCATTAAATACATTTAGCTATCAGAAAAATATTCAATATTTATATAAAAAATATTAATATTAAATAATAACTTTAAGTGACATTAACCTTGGGCCCCCAACCTTCAAAGTTGAAAGATATGGAGTTCTTGGCAGTGTAGAGGTTAGCAAAATTCATTCTTGTGCAACATTAACGAAGACAACATGTGTGTTAAAGAAAAACATTTATTATAACAATAATAAAAGTATAAACACACAAATCAACTAAAAGTGTACTTATACAGGTGTGTGTTATTGTATGCGTGTGTGTGTGTGTGTGTGTGTGTGTGTGTGTGTGTGTGTGTGTGTGTGTGTGTGAGGCAAAATATGTGTGGCCACTTTCAAGACAAAGCACCACATGGAATGGTTAGACCATGTGGCTGAGGTCACGTGTGTGTTAAGTTTGGGAAGATGTGTGTGTGAGGTGTTGGTGCCAGATTAAAGAAGGTGAAGAGCATAACAGAACTAACATTAGCTTCAATTACTTATTTGCAAAATATCACAGAAACACAAATCAAACATATAAAATATCTCACTAGTACAATTTAAACAGTCCTGTGCATAGTCTGGTGTATTTAGCCCAGTTGTGTTACCAGTCCATGAAAGGGGGGGGGGCTGTTTGAAGTCCAGTGAAGTGGTCTTGCTGGTTGGTTTGTGGCTCCTGTAGTTGTTCTGCTGGCAAGACTTTGTGTCGTGGCTGCTCGTGCTGAAGTCTTTAGGCAGGCTCTCGTGTTGCTGCCTTTGTGGAAGGTTTTAGCAGACTGCTTCAGGCAGGCCTGCTTGGAGGTCGGAAGGGCACGTGTAGGGAGAATGTCTCCCTGGCCAGGAGTGGAGAGAAGGGGAGATAGATACACTCCCCCTACAGGAGAAGTGATAAGAAAACAGAGAGAGAGCAGAGCGGGAACTGGGGTTTTATATATATTATATATATATTCTGCCTCTCTCTACCTGTCAAACACACACACACACACACACACACACACACACACACACACACACACACACACACACACACACACACACACACACACACACACACACACACACACACACACACACACACAAAGGCAGCCAGGCAATGGCTAGTTAGTGTAATGACACATTGGAGGGCCATCAACTGTCTGGTAAGATAAACAGTTGTTAACGGAGGGCCCATTACTCCCAGTCATTCCTAAAGGAACGTATTTTGGATGCTTCATCATCACTGGCCATATTAAGCTACTGTAAAAAAGCAAAACAGGAAAAGTGAAGCAAAAGACTGTTTCTGTCTCAGGGAAAAATATTTTGTGGGAACCACTGCTTCACTTTTTTGTATTCTGGATATTAGCTGCAGTCCTGTGCAATGGTTACATTTGATCGAAGGTGTTGGAAACTTAATGTCAAAAAAGAATTTTAGAATGCACAACCCATCTCAGGAAAACATCTGGCAGTGTCAAAGTTAGTGGCAGTAGTTTTAGCCTTTCGAAGATTAAGAGAATCATTTGACATTTTTTGAAAATGTGCATGTTCACTTTGTAGCTGAGGTTGAGAAGATGAAAACCACGCCCGTGACTGTACAGCGAATATCAATATACAGCAGCAAGCAGCTGGTTATCATAGCTTTGCATCAAGACTGGAGAGCCGCTAGCTTGTCTCTGGAATATGACAAAATCTAACAAAGACAAATAGTCATATGTTAAGTCGTGAGCTTCAGAGGTGGTAGGTGGGGCGTCTCCGTATCTGACTCCCACTATTCAGAAATGAAGCCAAAATATCCCAGATATGAACACTGCCATTTTGTGTCAATGCCGTTGTTTGGAGCCAAATTCTACGGTGGCCCTGAGAGCTCAACGCACTGCAACTTAAGAAAACACATGCAAGTAGACAAAACCCAAGTACCCAACCCAATACACATGCTTGACCAATCATAAGACAGTCTCAGCTGCCAATCGTAACTTTTCACCTTACATGACAGAAACCATCTTTGAGAAATTGTATTATTATTATATATAAATTTTGACTTAATAGTCTGGTCCATGTTCCATCTCTTAACATGGAGGGGGCAGGATTTATGATCTATACTGCAGCCAGCCACCAGGGGGCAATCTATGGAGCTTTTGTCCTATCTTCATTCAAGAGCGTGGTCTTTCAGTTTTAGCATGACTTGTTGAATTTATGTTAAGATTGTGTATGACTTCTCATCAAAACCCTGCCCTTGCACTCAAATAGCCCATTTGCACTTAAATTTGCTCTGCTTCTGCTCAAACCGTGTGCTTGCACTCAGATATATTGCACTCGGGCTGCTTTCTGTGTTCTTGTGAATCGTCTGCTCTCAGATTTCTCCTCTGCTCTTGGATTTTTTTGTGATCCCTGCCTCGTTACGGGCACGTTCGCTTTACTTCAGAGCGTCCCGTGCAGGCGGTTACTCTTTAACCGGGTTCATCCACTCCCGCCCTCCACGGCTTTATTATATGGATATAGACTCGTCAGTCTTGAAGTTGACGTTTTCCCTTCTAGCAGACTGAGGACGCCTGTGTAGCAAAAAAATAAATATATTTATGTATTTATTAAGGAGGGTGTTGTAGCTATTATTATAAAATAAAAAGTATGTGCGCTGGTATATACAATAACCCGGTTAAAGAGTAACCGCCCACACGGGACGCTCTGATGTAAAGCGAACACGACCCCCTCTACCTTCTAAGCCTCAGCCATAGAAATACCAGTTCAAAATCAGTGATGTGTTTGTCTCAGTCAAAAGCTGCCAGTGTCTCTTCTACTGCAGCTTTGTCTCTAAAATTAGACAGAATCACACTTCAACATCATATCAAAAGCACCTTGCAGCAGTTGCTTTGTCTAAAGCAACGCATCACGTTGAATGGCACAAATAGACAAATTGAAAAAAAAGATATATAATTAATGTCTAAACTCCCAGTCTTACCTGAGTTGTGTCTTGTCAACGGGTGTGCTCGTCCGTGTGTGTGTGCACATTGTGCAGTATGTATCCGTGGGTTCTTGACAGTGTTGTCAGTAATGTGTAGAGGGGTTGGTTTAATTTGTGGAACAGCAGCTGCAGTCTCAGCAGTTCTGCTGGCCGGACACTTTTTATCCAGGCTGGACACTGGTGCTACTCAGCTCCAGTGTCTGCACAGATTCTTGTCCTGATAGCTCAACCGCCGTTTGGGGAATATACTGAAAACTTAAGTAGAGGTGGTGTGGTGTTTGTTTTTGGCAGGACAATAGGAAATAAAGCAGTAGCACGCTGCAGAGATTGTGAGTGTGTAGCTAAAATGTGTGTGAGTTTGAACACTGTCTGGAGTTGTGTCACTCAGTAGCGGGCATTTAGGAACGTCTATACACATTAGGAACGTCTATACACACACTATAAGTGTGTATAAGAGGCTGCTGCCAGCTGCTAAAACAAACAAGTTGAGGCTCAGCTCTGTAAGAGGATTTGAGGAAGAGGCGCAGAGCATTTAGAGTTGTCACCAAACTTTTCTTCTTTGTTTGGATAAAACTCCCCACTGTCTCACAGCCTACGCATAAATTATCTTCCTTAAAAGAGCGAGCAAAAAACAGGAAACTAAAGTCTTCAAAGTTAGTCAAACCAAAATTTGGGTCTGCTATTGCTGTTGATTACAGATGTTTCAAGGCCTAATTTGAATTTACCAAGTAATGGTTCAAACCTGTTAGTATTAACCCAGGTCTTGTTGGGTTTAAGCAGAGAAAGAAGGCTGATGTGTATAAGAGTGGTTGGATTTCTTTTTTTATTACCTCCATCATGGAGGTTATTTTGTTCACGTTGTTTGTCTGTCTCTTATTTCACTTTCTCTACAGCATTTCCCACAGAATTCGCTCTCATGCGCAACAGATTCCAAGTGACAGGCACACAGACTAAAGAGTGAAAGACAAATTGTTGTGTGGGAGAGACCTGCATTGCACGTCACTCGCAGGTCTGTGTGGACGGTCAAAACAATGTAGCAACGGAGCAAAAACACCTATTTCGTTATTTCTAACGTTATTTTGAGAGATGTAAAACGTTTTCGTTAGTTCATTGCGAAATTGTGGTGGGACAAATTAGAATATGGATGCTGCCACAGTCTAGATAATTAATGAAAAACGCTGCTGTTTTTCTTTGACATGGCCAAATAGAGCATTAGCCTTGGAAGTATATGCGATGCCACAGGCCCTTTTTTTTCATGTTACAATTACAATGTGTTTGTTTGTAAAACTGTAAAGAGGAAAAAACATACCACGAGAATATTACTAAACAGTCATTATAATTTTTTGGCACATTTAGGGAGAAGAGAAAAACCAACAAGAAACAACATTGAGATACGTTATTATCGGTATTTTTTCTTGGTATTGTACAGCGAGGTTTATTAGAGTTTTCCCATTGAAAACAAAATAGCCAAGTTTAAAGAGGGTGATGAGAAAGGTGAGACTAAGCAAAAAACTGTGGCAGGTGATGATTCCCTGTGCGTTTGTCACTACAAGCAACACCCTTCACGTTTAACATTCAACACAACACCACTGAAGGCAACTTTACTAAAAAGGATTCATTCGTGTTGCTTTAAAATCCAGGATACAACTGGATTCCAACATTTCAGGTATTATTCTCCTTCTGCAACAGCATAGGACTCTTCAACAATCCAGCTGCTCTATTACTGGTCCACTAAATATAATAATAAAAACTGCAACTCTAAACTTCTTCTCCCTTTCCAGTAGCAATATGTAACTAAATCCAGAGGACCACCGGTGGTGCAGCATGCAGGAGGCAGGACATAACTTATTAATTCTACTTTTTGTTTACAGCGAATAACTGCTGGTGTCAGCCCTCATCACCAACAGCTCTTCAATATCTTTGTCTTTCCAAGCTGGCATCTTCTTTGGTCTCTTCTACGTGTATGACACCTCTCGAGGTATTTGTTTTCTTTTATTCTTTCTTTTTTCAGCTTTGTGTCTGTCACCTGTTGGAAGATGTCACCAACGCTCCCAGTCGCTCGTGGTGAATCCTCCAGATAGTCTCCTGCTGTTTTCTCACATGGGCTCACTCGGACAGTCAGTGCATGTCTGAAAGAAACTTCAGATGTTGTTAGAATTAAGATGGTCTCCATGATTTCCTGATCTTTTTGGGGTATTGTCACAGTCTAGAATGTGTGATTTAACAACAGCAATGTTTTTAGATGCTGCTTTTTACTTTTCTCAAGGGAAAATGAACAATGCATACTTAAAACACAATAATTACACATTAATTCAGGTATTAAGGTACCAGGTTTCACATCTACCCCTTCAATCCATAATAATAAATAAAATTGGGTAGGGCAAGGCCAGCAAGCTTTTTGGGCATTGGAGGGCGCTTAATTCTTTGTGGTTTGCAGTTCCAAATAAACGTTGAAATGTTTCCAGTGAGTTAAAGAATGTTTTTTTTATCAGAATAGGGATGTTTTAAGGAAAGGAATTTTGGTAACACAATCATTTTAATGAGGTTGATTCGGCCAGTGAAGGATGGTGGAGGTGTGTCCACCTAATCATGTCTTTTTTACATTTTTCAAGTAAGATGCCATAATTCTTAATGAAGAAGGATGAAAAAGCGGATGTGCTCTCGATCCCAATCAGATTACTTGCAGGAAGTTGAGACGCCCTAATATAGCATCAAATAAACAGAAATGGAGCCGGCTTGCAGGATTACTTAGACTTACGACTTCAGCTCCTGTCATGATGCAATGTTGGAGGATGTTCGTTTTTGCTGTAATACCCTGATATTACAGTGGCAACGAAAAAATGTGGTTGTTCATTCAAAGGAAATACCACAGTGGAATGGACAACACCGACTTCAGACACACGCCAGTCTGCCAACCAATCAATGTGAAGCGTAGGTAGGTAAGTGATGGTGACAGGATATACTTATGTGAAACCTCGTGGGTCTTTAAGGTGTGAAAACGTCTCTCCTGATTGAAATGAAATTAAACGGATGAGGAGTTTTACATTTAATACTTTACATATTATACATCAAATATCAGAGGGGCCGTATCATTATTTTCATTTGTTCACCAGATTTTTTCCCCCAGTCTTCCCTTGTTTGGTTTTCAGTGCGTGTTTGGATATGGAGATCACATCCGTGCTGTCTGAGGCGCAACATGACGATCAAGCTGTGAAAAAAGAACCAGAGCTGAAGGCACATTGTACAGTTTAATTATATCAGCTTTGATTATAGGGAATTTTCAGAGCATAATTACTGTGAAATATTAGATTAGCCCTCTCCCTCAGACCTTTATTATCTTGAATCTCAGGATATTAATGCGTACGTCTGTGAAAACTGGGTCAGCCTGGCCATATTTCTAAGGTAACAGAGGTCATCGCTACTTACTTCATCAATATCCATTTTGGCAGGACTCCCAGAACGTATCAGCCGGCGTATGTCAGGTTTTATGGGCCAAAATGTTTTCGTCTTTTTCACCAAAGACATCATTTGAGCCATCAAGTGCATGGGGCACAGAGGAGCAATTAAAAGCTGGAACCTTTGATTAGAATGAGCCGCACATGCAGATTCTCAGTCCATTAAGTCTTCTTGATAAAACGACGTGACAGACTATGATATAAGGCAGGTTTCAATCACAAGGTATTTTGAGCTGCGCAGCTCCGGATAAGAAGAGATGAATTTGTTTACCATCATCTTAACAATTTATGGCGGTTGAGCGCAGGCAGCGAGGACGTTGAGCACCAATCAGGATGGATCGCGGCTCACACTGTAATAAACCTCTAGCCACATAAACAGTGTCAACTCAAATCAATTTATACGTAGAACAACAGAGGTTTTACACACGAGCGCTGTCACGGAAAAGAAGACTAATTGTATAGTTACACATGACCAATCATGTCGTCATAATGTTTCTCAAAAAGACGGAGAAAGGTGGTGTTAATCTCTATCTCTCTTGTTTGAACACATCTGCTGAAAAGAGCAAAAATCTCTCTCTCTCTCTCTCTCTCTCTCTCTCTCAGTACTTCTGTCTTCTCTAACATCTCTGTGGTAAACAACCCACAAGCCCATTCATTCCAACTAAAGACATAAATCTTTAAAAATGTTGAAACTATAGAGTTATTTTCTAAAGCAGACTAAGTAACTTTCTGAAACAGTCGACCACTCAGACAGAATAAATTATGCATTTTTTTTTTTTTTTTACTGATGTCTATCACTGTACATGTGAGTATTAATGGCAGCAGGACAGAGTATGTGGGACTGAGTCATGTTCATCATATCGAGGGAACATATGACTGTCACTGTGTCTTATTGGACAGTGAAGCTCTATGACAGATGAGAAAGATATATCAGGATTTCAGTGGTGAAGTACACAAAGATTGTACTTGTAATAAATAAAATAGACTACAAATAAATAGAAACGTACTCAAGTAAAATTAGCACATTAACTTTTCAACTTTAGTAAAAGTAACCAAGTATTTGCTTTTAAATATATTTACAGAAAGTATTAAAAGTAAAAGTATTTGCCAGGTGTAGCTTATTCTCTTTAGATTTAACCGTCTATTCTACATCATTAGCTGCAGATTTTGTTTAACACAAGAATAATACTGACTCAACTGAAGACATTTAAAGACTGAGTCTCAGCAGTGACTTCCTTCGAATCTGATGCTGCAGCAAGAGGCAGGGACAATGTTACCTGCCCGCTCCGATTGGATCGGTGGTCCGATTCCCTTCTCATTAATGTTTACCGGGCAGCTGTGGCTCAGGGAATAGAGCGGGTAGTCCTCTAACAGGAAGGTTGGCGGTTAGATCCCAGTCTTCCTCATTCTGAATGCCTAAATGTCCTTGGGCAAAATACTGAACCATTCCCATAGAACAAGTGCTGCCCACAGATGCACTGTTTGAGTGTGTGTGTGTGTGTGTATGTGTGTGTGTGTGTGTGTGTGTGAATGATTGAATGGCAAAAAACTGAACCGTTAAGTGCTTTGGGCAGTCATCAAGACTAGAAAACAGCTACATAAATTTATAAACATACATAGATCCATTTAACAGTTACTATAATATATAAAAATAATGTCAACATGTCACACAGTGTATTTTAAGGTCTAGTAGAGTAGAAAGTATAGATATTTGCTGATATATGTAAATGGAGTAAAAGTGAAAGTGCCTAAAAAATAAATCTACCCAAGTAAAGTAGAGATACACAGACAGCAGATGATAGTGACACCAATTCATCGCTGGTTAACGTCTTTTCATATGAATTTATATGAGGAACATTCATCGTTGACCAGTGGAATTACATGAAACCAATAGTGTGTGTAGTGTCCCCTGCACAATCCAATGTGAAATATAAATGATTATATGAATAAACTGATAATAAATTGATTTGACCAGTTTTTAGCAGAAAATCGTGGATCAAATTATAAAAACCTTTCTCCATACACTGCTATTACCATAATAATGAAATGCTTTGGATTAATGGTTATAGCTGGCAATTCTCTGCACTGGTACGGCTGGTTACCATAAAACCTTTAGCTTCAACTTATTTCAGCTCCACCTGGATTGAGAGTTTCACCCTCACTATATTTTTCCTGCAAACCAGCGACTGCAGCCAATCGGTGTTCATCATATTCATAATCGCTTGCACCGATGAACCAAACAAACACACATCAGCTCTGTTTTGTGTCGCAAAACACACGACAAAGCGAGACGACGAATCGGTGAATTTGCATTGGCTCCACATTGCATTAACCTCACTTCACCTGAGGAACTCCATTCTCACCCGTGTGTGACCTGCAATCCAACAAGTTGCTCTGCCGCTGCTCTCTCACTGTCTCTCTCCCTTTATTTGTCCTTCTCTCGCTCACACAAACACGCCCCCTTCTCCCTCTCCTCCCTCTAAATGGCTTTCATGAGTCATGCGGTACATTTAAATGTTAAATACTGAGGTGGAGGTCATGAGCCATTTCCCACCCCATTACCGGCTAATGGCTCATATCTTAATAACCTTACCAGTCGGCTCGTTTTCTCTTGGGTGGATATTAAGACCACAGGGTTTGAATGGAAAGCGCCGGAGCTGGATGACTCAGGCTTTCACTGGCGAGATTGATCGTCAAAGTGCGAGTTGTTTTGTTGGGGGGGGAGACAGATTAGCTCTGCTGGGATGAGAAAAAGCTTTTCTTTGGAAGGAGAGAACACCGACGTTCTTCTTCCAATTATACGGTGTCAGAATATTTTAAGTCCTACGAGGTGGCAGACGATCATACACACCCACCACCCAGGGAGATGATGATCTGTGTGCCGGTCCGACTTGTGCTGGGATTTTAGACAGCGCAGTTAAAAGCAGATCCGTTTCTATTAAGCTGTAGAAGTAAACAACATGACAAGTTATCGAAGAACTTTAAAAATGTTTCAAAAAACAACTTTATTTTTGCCTTAGTATAGTATCCACATATATTATTAGCACTTGTGTGAATCAGTATGCCCATTTAGTATACATGGATGCATATGTGGCAGTGGGGGGCAGTGGCAGTTGCTGAGGGGTAGAGTGGTCGTCCTCCAAAAGGTTGGCGGTTCAATCCTCAGTCTTCCGCATCTGCATGCCGAAGTGTCCTCGGGCAAGATACTGATCTCCTAAATGGCCCTTCATAGATGTTGAATGCACTAAAAGCGTCAGCCAAATGACATGTAATGAATAATAACAATGAATAATATGTGTGTGTGTGTATGTGTGTTTGTACAGCTGCTCTGTGAGGACCAGTTTGAGCATATAACCAATGGAGTGAGAAGAGTGGGAAGGATAGCTGTACAAACGTGTGTGTGTGTGTGTGTGTGTGTGTGTGTGTGTGTGTGTGTGTGTGTGTGTGTGTGTGTGTGTGTGTGTGTGTGTGTGTGTGTAGAAGCATGTGAGTGAACTCAGGAGAAAATCGGTACAATCGGGTCTAGACTTTCTTCGGAGTTTGTCTTTCACACATGACCAACACAGCAGGAGATTCTCCGTTCAGACGCATTCGCAACAACACAGAAATCTGCGCAGCGTTCAGGTGAGGGGTGGTGAAGCAGGCGGAGGCAGGAGGTAATGTATTAACTCTGATCACATGTTTTACATGGGCCAACAAGGATGTGTGTGTGTGTGTGTGTGTGTGTGTGTGTGTGTGTGTGTGTGTGTGTGTGTGTGTGTGTGTGTGTGTGTGTGTGTGCGTGTGTGAAAGAGGTTGAGGAAGAAGCATTATTGGAAATGCAGCACAGCCTGTCTCAGACTCCCCCACACTGCCTTTAGCAAGCCATCAATTTGCTGGCTTGTACTATACAAGCTTTGGTGTGACAGCCTGACTGTTACAGACTGCTCCAGTGCTTACTTAGGCTATTATAGATTAATCAATACACACATAAAAACCTCACAAAGTGATTCATTAAGCTCACAATTCATATTTGTCCTGGATTTTCTGCATTATCGCTTTAAAACAAAAACTAATATTTCATTAGGCTGACATTCAGTTTCAGACAACTTTATTGATCCCAAGGAGGGCAATTAATTTGCAGCTTACCCCGATCCCAATCACACAAACTACATCCAATATGATACGTGTCAAAAAGCACAGGTCACAAACAAACAGAGGTCGCTGAACGGCATCAAGATAAAGATTAACGAGGTAAAAATAAATAGCAATAAAAAGACAATAATCAGATAATAAATAGACATTTGTTACATTTGTTAACATGTAAAAGGCACAGTCACAAAATATGTCATTTAAAATGATGACTGTCTGAGTTTAGTAGCCTGATGGCAGAAGGAATGAAGGATTTGGAGTAAGTTCTCTTCGGAGGTTCATCATAACAGCGGCCTGAAGACAAAACAAGATCAGGTTGGCTGATATTCTTCTTTCTTCTTCACCTGATTCTCCCAGAGGGAACTTGAGTCTCTTTGCTCGACTCCAATGATCTTGAAGCAGATTTTCACAATTCTATACAGGCTGTTCTTGTCTTTAATGGATAATCCATTGAACCAACAGATAAAAGAAAAAGTCAAAGGACCTTTGATAAATAAACAATAAAAGTTACTTAAATCCGCTCACTGACATTGAAAGAGTTCAGCTTCTTCATCAAATGGATTCTCTGTTGTCCATGTTTGAATAGAATCATTGACGATCAAAAACTACACCAAGATATTTACTCCACTATCTGGACGTCTTCTCCGTGTAGGACAGTAGCTTCATGTTCAGTGTATGACTTGTGTCTGAAGTCAATAATCATTACTTTTGTTTTTGACACATTGAGGTCAAGGACCATGATCAGACTGAACCCTGAAGTAGACATAAGAGGACGGTGTCATCAGAAAACTTCATAAGAAACCTGCTCTCCTGAGAAGTCCTGCAGCTGTCAGTGTACATGATAAATAAAAGGACTGCCAACACACAACCCTGAGGTGAACCACTGTTTGACATGTTGGACATTTGTCCATTCACAAAAACCTGCTGGCCCCGCTCAGTGAGAAAGTTTAAAGTCAGCATGAGGGTCATGGTTGCTAGATCATCAATAAACGTAAAACTTAACTTAAATCTAAACCAACTCATCAAAGGTGTATTTCTATTTTTTTGGATAAATTTGTTTACGTATAAAACATCAAATATGGTTGATGTTTATGACTTGAAATCCTGTTGAACGAAGGCAACAGCAATAGTATATTGAGCTGAAAGTTGCTATAATAAGAGCAATGAGAGTGAACTGACCAGGAAACCTTACAAACAACATCCAAACTCCGTCCTCTCAGCCATGACTTCATTCACAGACTTTTTCATTACAACACATACACAAGTGTTCCAGCCGACAACAATAATCCTCCATCATGGATGTTTTAGTCTCAAGTCCGTCAAAATCAAAATTGTTTTGGTACAGACGCCAGGTTTCCAAAACTGAGAGAAAAATGAAGGGGTACAATTTTCCTTCCAGATCGGTGCAGTTTCAACCAATCAGGGGCCATTGTGCGAGCAAGCATATTTCAAGAAAACATTTCGTGCACGTATCGCCGGGCAGATAAAAGTACGGCCTTCAGCACATAGAAAAAGATCATAGGCTCTGCTTTTGATTAGTCATCGATAATTTATGTACTTAAATGTATTTTGTACTAAAATCTATAGACCCACACAACAATGTTTTTTCATGTATTTCACAATTGGAATTGCAGGAAGGACACCAGACATCCTTTAATGGACCACATTCTATTGAACAGTGAACAATGTGTGTGTGTGTGTGTGTGTGTGTGTGTGTGTGTGTGTGTGTGTGTGTGTGTGTGTGTTAAACTATAAGGTCACTGTGTGTGTGTGAGTTTCCCAGCATGCCTTGACAGCTCTAATGGATGTTGTCTTCAGATGTGAAAAGGTGAACTGAAGTCCGACTGGAGTTTCACTCTGCAGTTTATCACTACAAATTGGTGTCTGTGTCCTTGTGTGTCGACGTCAGTGCAGAATGTTGCCTAGTATGCATGCATTGTCGGCAAAGAACAGCTTTGCTCAGTCTTACATACGACTGTGTAACTATATGTAAGGACATATATTGTTTGCTATGTGTGGTTTCTGAGTCTGTGTTGACAACATCTTGATTCCAGTTGGGTTTGTGGCCTTGGAAGAAATCAAGTGTCTCCTTGCTTCCAGTCATGCTGTGCCTTTAATCTGCCCCCGAAAAATACAATACACAAACACAAAAGTCGCACAGCTCCTAAAATCAGTGTAAGGGGGTGTTCAGGTAATCATTGTGTCCTTATGAACTCATATTTCCATCTAATAAAGTTCTTAAATTAGCAACTTTCTGAAACGCTTAAAGCTGCCAGTGCCGAATTTCTCCACTTCATAAAGAAAACTCTTTGTGTGAATCCCTTTGGGTATGCTTGAGAAATGTTAGAGTGCCGAATCAAATCACTGCAGGCAAAAGGCAAATATCACTGTCATGCAAATGCACAAACGTTTTGGGAAAAAAAGTAATTTTCATACACAAAAACACGGAACAGTTAAAACTGAATTTCACTTTTAATGAACATCCCTGTGATTCCAGAAGTTTTGGTTCCGATGCAGTTATGACAGCGCTCACCAGGGCACTGCCCAGAGAGGTTTCTCACTAACAGAGTCCAGAGCAAATGCATATGTCTATCGGCTTATTTCACACCAGGCATTTTGGACATTTTGGACATTTTGGGCATTTGATAGGAAAAGCACAGGTGTACAACAACATGGATAATGGCCGACTTCCATTTCAGAGCCATCATTACAATGTTGTTAGTGACTTATTATCACATGTCAAACTGTCTGCTGTAAAAAAAGACCTATCGCTCAGTCTATCACTTCTGTTATGTTGTCTCAACTCTCATGAACACAAACAGCAAGTCACAGATTCCACTGTCCTCATGTGGTATCTCTATCGGCGTGTACATAGGTACTGCATAGCCCCTTAACATCTATCTACTAATTGTAACTGTTCGTCTTATCGGGTTCATCACTTGGCATGTGTATTGTCCAGGACCCGAGCAATTTGGAGGGTATGTTCAATTTGAATAAAATTGGAATAAACAGGCAAACAGTGCCTTGCCTTCTGTGCAGTGGTGGGGGTGGGGTTCTGTGTCTTCAGTCTGTGGACCGAGTTGAACGTGTCTTCTTCTACGTCCTCGGATAAACTACAGGAACAGGTGTTTCCACTTCCCATGGTGAGGAACAAGCATAAACAGATCATCTACTGGGACAGCGCCACTCAGTCATTCAAACTCCAACCATGGAAGTGTGTCATACTAACTTATGTACCTCTGGCACATTCCGGTAATCTCAGTCTGTCCGTCTGTGTGTCTGTCTGTAAGTGGCTTGCATACCCAAAGAATCAATTGGGACACGAGATGATGAAGATTCACTGAACTTTGAATAACTTGGTGAACAGCTATTTTGTGCAGCAGCGGTGGAACAGCTTCAGGTTTCTGTGGACCGAGTCCTGCAGCAGGTCTCTTCTTGTCGCAGCTGAGAGGTTACTTGGACAGTTTCAGATAGAAAGCTGCAACCAGCATCACCAGAGGCCAAACCCATTCCAAACTGGCAGGTCTAGCACGGGAACTGCACTAGTTACATTCGATTAACAGGAACTACCCTTTAAATACCACTCGACAGACCTGGAGTCCATAGTGGCAGTCACGTCCCTCCTCAGGCAACATGATGAATGTACTTGATCCATCTCACTGGTGGTGGGTGTCGTGTGTGCGTCACTCCTGCATTTAAAAGAAGCCTGCTGCACCGCGAAGCAGATGGATGGACTCATGGAAGACAGTCATGGCTTCAGGTGTGAGCTGCCAACGAATCAGCAGCATTTGACCCATTTAGCAGTAGCACTTAAAAGACTGTCTCTCGGCTCTCTCTCTCTCTCTCTCTCCATCCTCCAACAGGGCTCACCTTTTTCTCCACAGCTGAAATTGTGCTTACTTTGGAGCTTTTTCTTCTGTTTAAGTCAGAAAATACCAGTTTAAACAGCCATTATGCAGGTAACTTTTAATCTGATTTAAATAACGCTGACCCCGTCATTTCACTGATTTATTTCCACGGATTAGCATTAATGGGATTAAACAAACAGAGGGAGACGGCAGAAATGTTTTTGTTTTTTTATTTAGATTTGAAAAAAAAGAAACAGCACCGGAGCATAAAATGTCCGTAATACATTTGATCACACAGGATTCTGCTGGGGTTGATTAGTGGCACTGACTCGCCAAATCTAGATCCTCCTGTATATTTCTTCTGTGTGTGTCTGCGTGACTCAAACATCACTGGGTTCTTATGTGCATGCCAACAACACCCAGCAGCATGCCAGTCTCCCACCACTGTGATGAATGAAAAAAAAGCAGTGGAAGCGTCGTGAATATTGTGATGAACTTCTGGAGCTTTGAGTAATTTTCAAATAAATGATCCAGCAACAACACAGTTAATCCTGTGGTCCTCATGAATGAAAGTAAGAACACTGAATAATTACATTATAGCAATACAATAATAACATTAAACACTCAGGTTTTTTGCTGAACAGTATATACTGTAACTCACGTCTAAAGAGATCTATATAACTCAGCTACGAATTTAAATACCAATGTTTATAGTTTTCGGAATCGCATTATTTCAATGCTTTTCAAGATCATTACAGTGGCACCTAATAGCCCAGAATGAGACAAATATATATGTTTACACTCATACCTACACATTTATACATAATGAACATTACACCCCAATGTTTTGTCAAGAGTAAAAAATATTTTTTTTACTTTGTTATTTCTAAAAGAATCCAACAATGACTGCATCATTAACCGTTTATATCTGAGCGAAATCCCTTTCACATTTACATTAATGTTTTACATACAAGATATAATGTGTCAATTACAAGGGCACTCAGTAGAGTGCGTCGTCTGCCAAGGCCCAACTGTCCACATTTAAATTCACTAGATCAAGATTATTATTTGGATCTGCACCAAAGTGCACACATAAATATAAGTGCCCTAATTTTTAAGGGTGAAATCATTCTTTTCACCAAGCTCCATGAATTATTCTCTTAGAAATCAATGAACATGTGGAAAAAGTAGCTGTTTTTTGATGGGTGGATTTCTTTTCTTCAGAGCCAGGCTCCTGTTTGCCGTCATGTTGCTAAACTGAGTCAAGCTATCTGTCTTTACTTATATCTTACACAATAATGCTGATACAACACACTCTGTTTCATTTAAACTGCACAAAGATTTATACATAAAGCTTTTAATAAAGAGCATCACACATAAAGCAGTTACTACTGGAGCTGGCGGGGGTGAAGTGTCTTTTCAAGGACACACAGCGGTACTGTGGCACGCTCAGCTGTGACATCTGTGACCGGATCACAATTTGTTACCTCTACTGGTCTGGAAATCTCCACGGGATGCGGTGCGACGTGGGCTGAAGGTCCACTTCACGGCCCGCTTTTGTCTGTCGGCCAAATTCCAGCACATTGTATATCCACGCTTGAGCTGTCTCTCCAAGAAATCAAACCTGTGACCCTGTGACCCTGATGTCTGCATGTTCAGGCAAAGTCTGCAAAGTTGTTGATTTAAACTTCGCACCCAGCTTAACATCAGCAGCATGTGGCGGAAGGAAAAACATTTGAGGCGTGAATGTCTAAGAATACACATATCGGAGAAAAGATCTTGTGTCTGGTGTTTGGGATTCAGTGCGTGCACTTTAATATCCCCATGCCATTCAGGTTTAGCTATATCTGCTATTTGAGGATTAACACCTCCAGACAACGGCAAACATTGTGTTGCCTCACTTTTAGTAGATCACATAGGGAATAACAATAAGCTGTGTGCTAGTATCCAGAGAATGGAGTTGGAGATTTAATGTCCCACCGGCTTCTGCACCCACAGCTCGTTACGCTTATTCCTGTCACCTCTCAGAGCTCCCTGTCGGAAACAGAAAACAAGATGCAGAGGGAAACTGGTTTTAGTCATTTGCAGGGAAGCAACCAGGCCCAGTCCGACAACAAGATGATTTGCTGGTGCATCTGAAATGAGAGGGCATGCACTAGTGTGGACGCCAATTGTAATGTCGTCCATTAATTCATGTAATAACACGTAAAAAAACACAACTTTATGAGCATCTTACATTCCCCGTAACTATACTCAAAGCCAAAATTATATATTTATTTTATTACATAACCATGCATAGAATTGACCTAATTATAGGCAATACAATACTGTAGTACTGTTTTTTATATTTGTATGTGGTTAGAATGTCTAATGTTGGAGGTTTGGAATGCATGCCTTTGCTTTTGCACCTAATTACAACCAGTCCTGGAGGCGCCTTTGATGTGACATGACCTACACAGTCAAAAATACAATTTAATATAATTCACCACCAATGATATAATTGAAAAATCCGTTTTTTTCTACGACTAGTAGAAGAATTTGTATGCTATAGGTGAAACCTTCCATGAGTCAGTAGCCAGAGGCTGCTGGGAGATTTATTTCTTTTTAATGGCGGTGGATGTTACTTTTGTGCTGTGCCTGTGACTCAAAAGGACAGAGAGCTTTGTTGGCCTCTGGATGGTTCTGTTATCGAGTCAGAATAGAATGATGTTTTCTCTGTCTGCTTCAGCAGCGCTAAATATTGGCATTTGTCAGGGAGTATTAGAGCAGCTGAACACACAGGGTCATAGCTGACGGTGAGACGGGGCCCCCGTCTCCTCGTTGCCAAATGACGCTCTGGATAATGTGTCTGCACAGACTGTCTGCTCTTCTGTTCACAGACAAGCAGCTTAAATTAAACTAAGTTGTGACAGGAAATCTCTTTGTAGTCTGATATATTTTCAATGTGACTGTGTGAGGTATTTTTCGAAAGAAAATCATTTTGTCCAGAATCTGTTTTTGGTCAATTAATTGGTAAGTAACTGTAGTTGGTATATAGGATGACTCAAACTAGCATAATACATTCTTCTATTTCCTGATCCATTTACTCCCCCCTGACATTTTGTTCTGAGGATTGTACAATCATTCAGTTAAGTATTTGTCCAAGAGGGAAAAAAAGCTCTTTAAGCTAGTGAGCTCCAGCTTGTTACACAGGCCTGGCACATGCACATTTAGTGTGAGCATGAGAGGAAAAGGGAGGGAGAGCGGACACACTGCTTACAGGGCTTGTCATTGTGGGCATCTGGTCATAGCTTCCAAGCTAATTCCCTGAGGCTACAGATATAAGAAGCTTTTTCCAAAGAGAAGGAAAAAACATGAAGGCAACAGGTGCAGTTGAAGCTAGAGGAGGTGGAGGATCAGTTAACTTGACATATGAACAATTTAACAAACATCAGCGTGATTAAAACCATACAAAATAACAGAAACCATCTTTGGTAAAAACTTGGAGTAAATGAGAAATAGCAAAACGCTGCTGATTAATATCCGGTTGCTGCATTGAGCATTGGCCTGTAGCTGTCATGTAACGGTGTTGCTTGTGTTGTGTCACTGTCAGTCCATATGAAAGTGACGGCTTAAACACCCAAACCAAAGAAAACAGGTGTGAAACAAACAGGCCGCTGGTGTCATCCAAAATAAAATACAAACTTTTTGATGAGAGTAAAATTGATTTCTAGATGCATTCAGGTGACATTACTCTACCAGCAAAACAAGTATTGCTTTAAAGATCAAAAGGTGTTATTTTTGCCATAATACATAAACACGTGGCTGATTTCAGTGTCTCTCTGAGCCGCAGTGGTGATTGAATATCCAGGTGGTCTTCTGTCTCCTCTTTAACACAACTTAGCGATGCAGGCCAAACGTTGCAAAAGAAGTAGGACGCGGTTTGTCCTTGAGCCGGAGCTGTATCTTAATTCTTATTCAACTAATCAAGTCAGCATATGATTCTGGCTCGCTGGGTGTAACTTTGCTGGAAAGGTCAGGAGCGGTTTGAAATTGCGGTCCACGGCTACAAACTGCATCAAGGATCCAGTTTGACACATAACAAACAACTCCACTGGTGCCCTTGATGGTGCACAACCCAAGGAATCAATGAATAGACCGTGGCTTCATTCATTCCACCGTGGCTTTTGGCACGAAGCCTGCAGTATCTGGTTACTCTCCAAGTCCCGGTGGCTGAATGCCTCTCTATCAGCGGGACTTTATCTGAGTTGCAAGCCGCCGAGTTCACTTTTTCTTATCAGCCTACATGGGACTCAAATGGAGCATTAAAGCACTCAAATCGTAAACGCTGGTTCGGGGTGAAAGATATAAAAATGAATGCAAAAGAGGAGCTACTTGTTCACTCTCTGCCTGAAGAGAGAAGTTCATCAAAGGGCCCAAACAAGATTGTGAAAAGTTGATGTTTTATGTTCTTTGTGTGGGTGAGTGATGCATAAATCTGTGTGTGAGCTGGCACTGGGGTTTTGTTAAGTAAAACAGAGGAAGACAACTCACAGCGTTGGTCAGTTCATCTGCACTGTGGGCTGCAACAGAGAGGAGAGCTCTCCAGCTTAACCACAGTGCTTCCTAATGCTGTGAGATAACCCCATATTATCCCTCTCAGAGGGAGAGAAATACATAAAATATAGAAAAAAACTACCACAACATGGAGTAGACCATATAATGAGAAAACACACACACACACACACACTGCTGGAGCTGTATTTATGTGTATGGGAGACAATAACAAAACATGTCTGCGTAGGAAGGCACCAAAGAAGATGATTACTGATGCACATGAAGGTGGCGTGACATGCATTTTGATCACACACACACACACACACACACACACACACACACACAAAGGTTGCGTGTGCACGTACATGTGGTAGGAATGCTGAAGTGTACGTACGTGTGCACACACGCAAGAGTTGTCCACAGCTGCTAATGAGGAGCCAAAGGGGGCTCTCGCTCAGAAGCCAATTATCCTGTCCCTTCGGAGGAATACTCTGTGTGTGTGTGTGTGTGTGTGTGTGTGTTTGTGTGTGCGTGTGCGTGCATGTGCAGATGTTTCGAGCCACAGTCGGAGCCACTCTGTTTTTCTCTTTATGCCAATATGACAAGTCTTATTTACATAATCTTTCAGCTCTAATTATGTCTTCCTGCTCTTCTGCTAAAAACATGGACTGTTGAACCTCCCTGACCAGATCTTCTCAGCACTGTGTTATGAACAAAGTATATATGTGTGAACAGCCTGCAGGCGATGAAGTTGAGCTCTTTATTACAAGCCTGGTCCCTTGCTGTCATTGTTGTGTTTTTTCTCTCACATCCAATTGTTTGATGACCACAACTGGCGCAATTATGAAAAGAGTTTTGAAGCATAAATATGCAAAATAATGAAAAGGGTGGGGTTGTCACAGCTACAAAAGGCTCTGTATTTCAGTCCTGTTTCATAAGCTCCTTTTCGATACGTCCAAAAACCCACTTACAACCACTAACATCTAGAGTTTGAGTTTCAGTTAGAGTTTGTCTGTAATGGTAATTGCTACAATCAGCTTTCACTCAGAGGTCAAATGACTCTGCAAGTTTTTATCGGCTACGGCTCGAGTCGGCACTGATTGAAACACTGCTGCATCTTTTCCTGCGTTATGATGCACATAGAACTTCTGGGCATTGGGGTTGAAATAGGCATAAACATTTGTGAGGCCACACGTAAGCCATAGCAATACCGCATGCCAACCAAAGGTGCGTAAGGTGGCCCCAATTAGTTTTGTGCTATTTGGGCCATATTCACCATTAACACATGGGCCACTTCAGGATCACATCCAGATTACACCTTGCCGAGAGCACTGCATGGCCCACATTTGTTTTAGGATGTTTGGGCCACATTTGCAATTTTACAAGTGGCCCACATCCGTATGCTATCTGGATGGGAACAAAGTGCAACAGTGTTTTTTTTCTCGTATTGTGTGCTAAATGCAACACTGGCGAGACAGTGAGGTGAGAGAGCGCCTCAGTTTCCGGCGCCTCAACCCTCCTCTTGTGGCAATGGGAAAGCAGATAATCACTTCTTTTTGTGTAAAAGAGGTAATAGTGTAGTATTGTATTGACTTGTTACAGGAGCAGCAGATATTGTTCTCTTCAGACAGGTGTGTGTGTGTGTGTGTGTGTGTGTGTGTGTGTGTGTGTGTGCGTGTGTGTGCGCATACTTCCCCACAGCTTTCACCAAAAACTCTGAGAGGATAATCACTCCACAAAAAGGATCATTCTTCCCTTCACCTCTGTTGCATTTCTCATCCACTTGAGCTCATTTAGCCAAAGTGTTCCATGTTGAGAGCCGTCAATTTGACAGGTCTGAATGGGAAACTGTGTGTCTCTGTATGAGCGTACGTGTGTGTGTGTGTGTGCATCAGGGAGAGAGGCTGTGTAATTGTGTCATTCTATAACATGGCAGTTAGAGGATGGGGTACTTCACATTAATGCTCCCTTCCTATCAACATTGCTTCCAACTGAATCATTAGCATATTCAAAGGCCAATTTAGGCCTGATACAGAGACTCCACTTCAAAAATGTGACAGCACTTTAATGTTTCCATTGTGTGTGTGTGTGTGTGTGTGTGTTTAAACATGTGACTGATATAAATATATATCGTGTGTGTGTGTGTGTGTGTGTGTGTGTGTGTGTGTGTGTGTGTGTGTGTGTGTGTGTGTGTGTGTGTGTGTGTGTGTGTGTGTGTATCCTCTGGGCTTCATGAGCTTGTCAATAAGAGTTAAAGGACTCCAGAAGAACAGATGATTCTCGGGGGTCTACAATGACCCTTTGAGTTGAATTACCAAGTGTGTTGGAGAAAGCCTTCACAAGCGATCAGTCAATAAGTGTGTGTCCGTGTTTGCGTGTGTATCACAAACATGCACTCTGGCCGAAAATGGCAACTTTGCTTGCCCTCATGCGTGCGTGTGCCTGTGTGATTTTAAATGCGAGAGGCCCCTGGGTGCACGCATATGTATAAAAGTGTGTGTTAAGCCATTGGTATTCCATCACCCCGAGCGATCCGTGGCCAAACATATCGCATCATGTTTGTGTTAGGAGACCAGATAGGCTTCATTCCCTGCAGGCCTGCTGCATGCTGATGTGCCTTTCAGCCAGCTTGGATGGATTACAGCATCCACCTTACAGTGGACCTGTGGTGGGGATGGTGATGGTCCCGGCACAAGGTGTTTTTTTGTTTTTTTTTGCGGGGATTTGTTTGGAAGCTGCACCGCATTTGTGCCTCTGTGTCGGCCTCGTAGCTGCTTCAGCGGCTGAGGGACAAATGTTCAGGACAGAAATCGTCAGGAAAAATCGACAAAATATTAAATTCTGCTTGCGAGGAAACATGGATGTAAATAAGGCAAGATTACCATGAATAAAAATCTGTTTCACCAAGAGTAAATTAAATTTGAAGCCTCCAGTATACACATACAGTGTGTTGGTGCCGTTTGTTTATTTTATGGGGGGGCAGCAGTTTGCTTTGAGGGCAGCTTTAATTAAGTAGAGACAAGATGAGGAGAGACAATGTGAAGAGACAAAGATGATGCTACCAGTCATATATGCTATGTCTTCTTTGATGCTAATTTTAACATAATTAAGTTGTATAAAAAAAATTTAAAACTGTTGACCTACATTGGGGTTTTTGTGAGACTATATTGGAAAACTTGAGATTATCCAGCAAATAACATACAACTCAGTGAGGATGCTGGCTACCTAAAGGTGTGTTTAACCCGTTTTTAAGAAATTCAAAGGGTATTCTATAAACAAATGAATTCCTATGAACAAAATCCAGTGAATCTTCATGTGCTCTTGGAGATGAAAAGAAAAAACGACTGCCTGTGCTCTTGGGCTACATCCATAATACTGTGTTATAGTTTCAAAATGCCGCTATAAATCCAAAATCTCTGTCCACACGACGATGTGGTTTCATATCAGGCTACGTCGTGACCGAAAAGACTCAGCCAGCGGTTGTGAGTGTCTACGTCACCGTTTCCAAACATCTCTGTTTCTGCGCCTCCAGACTAAAACACCCCCTGTGCAGTTTTTAAACTGAAAATGGGGCCAACAGTGTTTACAAAAGAATCAATTCTCGCAAACTCCAGAGTCGTGTGGACGTTAGGCGTATCCGTAGCAAACAATACAAGTAGCCTTATAGGATGAAGCCTTGGAACAACAGAATTGAGGTCAAATGTATTTAGTCTGACATACTGGCTGGTAAACATTTTGCATTTGAATCTATTCGAAAGAAATGCAGCTTCCCCTGCTACATCTGAAATAAAGTCATCAATAAGTGATGTAAGACCATATCGGGGTCGTGTTTTGTTTTTGTTGTTTTTTCGGTCGAGCAGCAGGAAAATGGGTTCACTTAAGAATTTCCAGGCTGGTGTATTGAATTTCTCCATTCTCTGGTTGTGATGAGAAACACTTTTCTGCAGACACCGGCAGAACCTGGGAGGAGATTATGGGCTTTATACTGTACTTTCTGGGTAAAAGCTGCTGGGAGAAAACTACCTCATATCCCTGTTGTCACTGAGATACACAACCTGAATATAGAAACCAATTGCATGACTTGTGAAGTATTGTACTTTATAGGAGAGTTGTAAAATGTTTGAGCTGCGCTGTATCTGCAACAAGCAAATCACATTGCTGGTAAAATATTCAGGCTTTTAGTGGAGTACTCACCACTATCTTGTGTCAGTACAGAGAGAAGAAGCTGTCACAGTGATCGCCTTAAACCATCTTCCTTTGGCCGGCTGTCATGTCTCATTGCATACTGAAATGTTGCAGGGGCTCTGTGTGTGTTGCTGTGTGCATGTGTGCAGTTTGCAGTTCTGAAAAAATAGACGAGAGGTCGAGCGTCCCTCAAATGCGTTGTTGACCTTGTTAAGCTCTTTCCTCTGCTCTGCCTCCGACTCTTGTCTGTCCTTTTGTCTCTCCCAGTTTCCCAACACTGATGCAAAGAGGAAAAGACAGTTTCCACTGGGTGTTTTCCTCTAATGGACGCCGAGTCCCACCCCCACAAGGTCTGCAGATTTCCACTGGTAATAGGCTCCAGCTCGGCACATCCACATTCCAGCTTTGTCTTTAAGCTGAGTATCTACATCAAGGGAGGTTGGGATTTCTGTTTAACAAGTGTTTATTTGTTCTCACCGAGGAGCCCAGTTAGGAAAACAGAAGGCCTCCTGGGAGAAGCATAGCTTGCCAGATACAAGAACGAGAAATCAGTGATGGATAGATCATAGATCTTTTCAGACTGTTGTTAAGGACCAGCAGAGCTCCAGAGTCTGCCACATCTGAAAGGAAAAACCAAAAAATGAGCTTTGAAAAGGTAATGTGTTGGCTGTCCATCTAACAGATGCTACATGTCTGTAATCGTCTTTAACATATGAAAGCCTGAGCATGGCTTTGGTTGGTGCCACAGACACAGAGCTGTGTTGTTAATTACATGGTGCTGTAATTCAACACTAATCTACACAGCATCAAAAACACAATAACTGACACTGGATACCTTTGAAATGTGGATAACTTATCCTACGTCTGCCTTGCATGGTTGGTCACTTTGATCCAGGAACAGTTGCCATGATATATTGTCCAGACATTCATGATCCCCAGAGGACGACTCCCAATGATTTTTGGTTATTGACTAATTGTTATAGGTTTGGTGATTGTCTGACTTTTCTTACTTTTTAAGTGGCGTCATGATCAAGTTGAAATCTCCTTTTGACTCCCACCTGACGCCGGCTGGGGCCTCTCTGTGCGGAGTTTGCATTCCCTCTGTTCTGTCTTGGTTTCCTCCGGGTGGCTTCCTCCCATGCATGCAGCACAGGTAAACTGGAGACTCTAAATTGATCATAGGTGTCATGTGAGTGTAAATGGGGAACAGGACAGCCAACAATAGTCCTGAGACACAGTGGACATTATGGATATCTTCATATAACACATTGTCAAAAGGGGATTAGTGGTGGCCATGAGTCCACATGAGAAATAAAAACAAAGTGAGACTCTCAGCTTCACTTAACTCCAGGAAAAACACTGTTAGACTTTGCCATCAGGAGCCAAATATTAATACCGTGCACCAGTTTCCCAGCAGTGAGCCGTGGTTCTGCTGCCACTGTGGACTGTTTTCTCTCGGCCTGTGCAGATGTGGGATTAAATGAAGGAAAAAGCATCTCCAACTGAAGAAAGGCAGCACGGTGTTTCAGTATGTACATACATTATGAAAAAAATAAGTAATTTGCATTAGATGAACATGTTAAACTTGTGTAACAAGGCCTTTCTCGTAATGACAATACAGATTTTCTATTTTTAATATAAATAGCACAAACTTTTATTGTAGTTTAATGGACAATTAGAAGAGGCTGAACGTCCACATAATTAGTAGGAAAGGATTTCCATGAATCACTGTGCCAAAGAGGCCAGGCACAGAAGCTGCTGCCCGGACTGCAAACACACACATCTCAAGAACTGCTAAATTATTTAATGTGTTAAGGAGGGCAGGAAATCATGGTAACACACAGGGCATACCAAACACAGACCAACAGTATGAGCAAAGGCAAATGTTAATGCTCTCCCACAGGGATAGACAATCACATTAAAACGGGGTGGTTGGTAGAAGCTGGAGGAAGAAATATGCTAATAAAAATACTAGACAAATAATAGACAGCTGAACAATACCAAAAGCCAACACCTTATTCAAGGCTTCAGCCGGGAGGAGTGCATCATCGGCCCTCGCTCCCTGTTTTGCTGAGCTTGCTCTTTCCTTGTGGGGATAGAGAGGTCAGAGGTGAGAGGATGGAACTATAAATTCTTATTTTTCTAGATAAGACTGTCAAGTTGAACAAACTACTGTGTGGAGGCGAATGGAGTAATCCCTGTTGAACAAATAACATCAAATTTCAAGTTTCCCATAAAAAAAAAAGTATTATATTTACCTTGGTTTCAATTCAGGGGCTGCCACCTTCAGAGGCTGCATTTGAAGACCGATTACACCGTGACACTAGGCGGTCCCATTTCAAAGGCGCCTTCATATGCGGCTGACATATGGGTTCTTTCCCCCCCCCGGGCAATGAAGGCTCCAATGGGTGGATCCTTCTTCGGGCCAACCTAGCCCTGGATTCACTGCACTTTGGTCATTGTTCCCCAACAAATAATGCAAATAAATTTATCATGAGAGTATATTGTTGGAGCCGTTTAATTAAGTGTCATCAAAACATGCCCTATCAGTGAACTACTTAATATAATGGCAAGAGGTAGACATTGAGTGATCTCAACTTGGAGTCATTTGGTCGGATAATTGTACCGCATGGTCATAAACAGCAAATGAAACGAATGAGGTCACTGTGCAGGCCCTGAGGATGAAAATGCAATTCTATCATAAATTACCACATACTTCAAGATGACAGTGGCCACTAGTTACCAGTTTTAATGCTGTGGCTGATCAGTGAAACTAATTTAACAGTGGTTTCAGTGACAGCAGCCTCGACTACATTATCAAAAATGTGTTTATACAGCCTTCAACAGGACAGTTCTGTTTGTGCAGATTCAATTTAACTGTTCAAATACATGTTTTTTTTTAGCTATGAAAGAAAATAATCAGGAATTACAAGGTTTTTAGGTTAAGCTTAGTAATTCTGAGTTTTCCGTACAGACAGGCTGATTATTTTCTCGCTGTTTCAAGTCATTTTCTATAACAATCTAACTACTATCTTTTGACCATGAAGGATGTTGGTTATTGGACGTCTGGATTTTCAGTTATAGAGAAACAAGATGAGCAGACACTCCCTCCTGACGTCCTTTGTCTTATCATAGAAACACTGATATTTAACTTAAAATGGCTCTACTCGTTGTTTTTAAGTCGTTTCAATTACCTGTTCCATTTATTCTGATGATGTTAATGTGGGTCCCAGTGAAAGAAAAAAAAAATCCAGAAAAACGAAAACAAATCCAAACATTAAAACAAGCTGAGCTGATGTTAGTGGCAGCTCAGCTAACAGCCCACAGCCCTCCCTGAAGCCCAGTGTCAACTAAAGAGCATCTGAGAAACATGATTTTTAAAATGAAACTTCTATATTCAGTAGTTTTTTTGGTCAGACACAGCATGTGGACAGGGTGAGAGAGGCAATTTCCTCAAAGTCTGTGTTGCATAAAAAAAAATGATATAGGTAAAAGACGGCTGAAAAATGACTAACAAAGCTAGTATGAAGCTTAATGACGCACTGGATTAAAGAGCTGAACTGCAGACCTGTCTGAGGCAGCACTTGAATTAACATATGTGACCTGCTGCCTTGTGTTGCTGCAGGTGTTTCGTGACCTGAAGCAGAAGCTGTTCATACAGTGTAAAGCAGCTGTGGACAACAGATACTGTCACAATCGATGATGCTACACTACAGATCAATGCAGACTTCTCTAGAGCATTAACCACATTAAAAGGTATATATTTCATGCCAAAACACAGGTACATAACCAGCGGGATCCAGTAGGCTGTGATTACAGTCCACCTCCACTCTCCCCAGCCTATAGTTGCTGTTGGCAACTATAGGCTGGGGAGAGAACTCAACATAGACCTTCATATGTTAACTAATATCTAGTTCAATTTCACCGTCAGGCTCTGAATAATTCATCGTTTGTGCGTGTACTGTGTGTTTGTGCTGTGTGTTTGTGTGTGGGTGTGTGCGCGTGTTGGGTGGAGTGATAACTGCCACTTTGCGTGGCCGGTTGCAATCAGGTGGTTGATTAATGGAGGTTTTGTGGGCTGAGCTGCCCCCAAATGACTCTCATAACTTCTCAAGTATTTTTGGCCACTATTACAAAACCCAGACCAGCCCAACAGTACAGCTTGTTATTTAATATCATTTGCATCCTAATCACAATCAGCGAGCCAAGTTATTCACAAATAGCTCCAGCATTATATTTTTATGACCATGCTGGGGAAGCTTAGCCTCCCCCAGCCTCTTATTAACGCCGCCTATGATGGACGCTGCTGCTGTGTTTAATCTGCCTTGTATCTGTTTCTTCTCTGTAGACGTCAGGTACTACGATCTGTTCTTTGTTCTGCCACGCTCGCTGTCACGCATTATATCTCGCTTTCTCATTCCTTCATGGCAACAGTTTGTTACTCTATTCCTCTGTGTTTTTTCTTAACTCACCAGTGAATACACGGGTACATGCTTTTGTCGTGCGCACGCACACATGCACGGCTCTTTTCCTGGCACTCAGCTGATGCAAGGTGTAAAACAGGAGATAATGGCAGCATTTCATAAATAATGCAAAAGAAGAGTCCGGTGTGTGTGTGTGTGTGTGTGTGTGTGTGTGTGTGTGTGTGTGTGTGTGTGTGTGTCCATATCATACAAGAGTGAGACTGCCCTGTCAGCACAACCACTCCCCCTTCATCTCCCTGACATCAAAAAAAGACCCCCAGATACAGGTTTAATCCACTATGCCCTGCCTCCCTTCTTTCTCTCTTTCTGGCCTTCTTCCTTTCACACAAAATGTACACAATACACACTCACCTCAACACACACACACGCATTGCTCAGACACCCTCCATCAGGTTTTAATCTCAGCGGCAGTGCTCTTGCAGCGGGCTCCTCCTTCTCCGCTGGCCGAGAGAGAGGAAAAATATAGAGGAGACAAATTACTCATTTTATGGTGCAGGAAAATTACCGCCTAAGACATATTACAAGGTGTATGTATACATTTACTGTAGGAGGGGGTGAGATTTATAGTGCATTTGTGCGAGAGGATGACAAATAATAGGAAAAGGGAGCAAAAGTGTGTGGTTGTTTTGCAAATGAGCGAGTCTTAGCTGAATAACAATTGTTCCGGGACCTGTACAGATGGGTTGGTGGTATATGGTGTATAGTGTATATGGTCGCACGTGCCTCCAGGACATTCTTGCTTGAATCGACCGAGGAAGAGGATAAGGAAGTGAAAGTGAGGAGCTATAGCTGCGCACAACATACCTGCTCCCTCCATGAGAAAAATGCACTTGAGCAGCTTGTTGGTTCATTGGCTCGGCCACTGGAGGGAACACATAACGGGTGTGATACGGGACTGTTTTTTTGTTTTCCAATCAAGTGTGTTCTGAATGTGTTTGCACAGGCCAACCTGCACAGATGCTGTGCACAGGCAAAACAGAAATGGTGCACTAATTCAGTTAGCAAGTGGATGATCTGAGCTTACAAACACCCACCTGATGTCTGGAGTTAAAACTGCTTTTGTTTGCATAAATGATTTCGACAGATTTAACTGTCATCGTCCAAAGGTACAACCCATGCAACCATCCAAATGATCATTACAAAAACTATTCCCATGGGTGTTTTGTGCTACCTGCTTAGGAGGTAAAGAGGGTCGTCCACTAGGGTCGGTGGTTCGATTTAATTCCAAAGCGTTCTTGGGTCACCAAATACACCCTATATTTAAAAAAAAAAAGTTCTTTACTGTTGGTGGGAGAGACGATGCACAACACAGTATCCTGGAAGTAATATTCATGTTAAAGAATTAGGTCCAATACCAGAATTCAGGGCCAATGCAGGGAGTGGGGTGCAGGCATGAAGTGTGTGGAGGTTGTGGTTTACATAAAAAGTCAGATTTTCATACAGGAGAAGGAATTTGCATTTAGTCTTAGACATGATAGGGACATAATTCTCTAGTGTTGTCTTTGTACGTACACGAAAACATTTCACCCTGAACTCCTCCTCACATGTTTTTGCTGTTACAATATCCTGCTTCTTTGGCCTCTGAGAACGAAGAGAGTCATAATTTGGGGATTGGAGCACGTAAACCTGGATTCTGAGTTCCAGGATTTAATGTGTTTCTTGGATCAGATTCCTCCTGAAAACGGATCATTTTTATGTATCCTGGTACAGTTGAGTGTTGTGCTATCATCCAGATTTACTTTATATTTTTTATTGAAAGTCTTTTGGTTTCACTCTATTTCGTTGTATTTTCTAGCTTTATTTCTGTATTCTTTTATTCTTTCTTACCATGTCTCATTTTTTGGGGCCTCTCTGACCCAGCATGACGGAACATAGAGTAAAGTCAGATGAGGACAATCCCAATCCACCACATATTTATGTTATGATAACTTTATAACAACTGGATGAAGACTCATCATATCTCTGTGAGAGGACACTCTGACAGGAAGAGAAGATTCAAAAATTTGGTTTGGAGAGATGAGCCAAGGTTTAGATTTATTTGTCCAATAGAGTCACTCCACACCTACTTCGGTGATGGCAATACAACTTATGGTAATCAGCCTGGTGTCTCTGATGCATCTGCAATTGAGATTAAATACTTCTCCTTAACACATAATTTGTCCCCAGAAAAAACTTCAATCCTTTACCCTGCAATATTTCCCGCACAGAATTAAATTACCAGACTACAACTATCAATCTGTTTAGTTATTATTTATTACCTGCACTAGACCTCTGACACTACATGAGTGTGTAGCAAATATACTTTACAAGGTTCAACTGAAGCATTTTGATAAAGCTGCATTAAAAGGCTCCTGATTTGCTCCCTAGAATCTTGCAAAGATATAGTTTTTTCTTGTTGGATTTATCGCCAATTAATTCCCAACCTCAAAAAGTTTCCATTCATTTAATTGAAGCATTTTTTTGGTCTTGCATTAGGCCGATGTGTGCTACTGCAGCAGTGTGTGGCTGTCACTGGCCATCATGTTACTACCTCAATATTTTTGATTTACTACTTCACAATACACATCACTCCTTGTTGTAAAAGCATCGAAATTCCTCCAAATGCCATATTTTGCTCTGCGGTTCCCTGATGATTAATTTGACTCGGAGAGCGCACTACCCTGCCTCAGCAGAAACAGAGAGGAGCTCAAGTGAACAGGTCCCAACCTCTGAATCTTCTAGTCTGGGAGAAGGAATACGCTACAAGGTTCCTTTTTGAATTCATTTATCTCCATGACTTTCTGAGTTTTCTGTGGCAAAACTAAATGAAACGGGGGGGGAAAAAAAGTCAGTGGAGAAAAAATATATCTCCGAGCAAAGAGCGGCCTTTTGAAAAGTTTTCAGAGCAAAGGAGGCGAGTTTGGTGGTGGTTTCATGTTGTGCTCTTAGTTTTTCAACAGACATACTGGACTCTGCTTGTACAAACAACAGCACGGTTTGAAGTGTTTGCCAGATAGATGTCATGGTCTGTACATCTGAATGACAGGAAGGCTGCTTATCATGTTCCTCATCGCCAGGCTACTGACATCTGTCACCTTGAGTCTTTCTCCTTCCCTCTCCCCGCCTCTCCCTCTTCCTGCCTCCCCAACACACACAAAAACACGCTCGCACACATGCACACACTGCTCTGCAAGAGCCGAGTCCCCACTTCCAAAGCATCTCTGCCACTTATCTCTCTCATCACTCAAACTGTTCGCAGTAGCACTCCTCCTTCCTCTGCGGCACAGGGGAATGGAAAAAAAATAGGAGACGGGCGAAAAGGGAAAAGAGAGGGGACGATCCATTCATCGGGGAGGGCTCATATGTTCTGAAAGGTGCTGCTTTGGCAGCAAAAACTTTCCTCTGACACGTGTCCAATTGATACTTTGAAACGGCTGCCCACTCAGCAAAAGCGATGGGACAATTCTCCCCGTCTGCAGATGGGGAGATAAGAGTGTGATGGTGGGGAAGAGAGAACGGTAGAAGTGCCGCCACTGGCTGAAAACTCAAGATATCACCTGCGGACCTTGTCGGGACCTGTTTTATCGATTGTTCTCCACTTCCCCCTCATCATCGTCAGTGTAGCCCAAGCTGTCAGTCCCACCACCATCATCCCCATGGTGTTTACACAGGTAACATCCAACACCATCATCATCATCATCCTCCTTCTCATCATCAATATCTCTCACACTGTCACTCCCACCACCATCATCACCATGGTGTTTACACAGGTAACATCCAACATCATCATCATCATCATCATCAATATCTCTCACACTGTCCCTCCCATCACCATCATCACCATGGTGTTTACACAGGTAACATCCAACATCATCATCATCATCCTCCTCCTCATCATCAATATCTCTCACACTGTCCCTCCCACCACCATCATCACCATGGTGTTTACACAGGTAACATCCAACATCATCATCATCATCACCATCGTGTTTACACAGGTAACATCCAACATCATCATCATCATCCATCATCATCATCCTCCTCCTCATCATCAATATCTCTCACACTGTCACTCCCACCATCATCATCACCATGGTGTTTACACAGGTAACATCCAACATCATCATCATCATCATCATCATCATCATCATCCTCCTCCTCATCATCAATATCTCTCACACTGTCCCTCCCACCACCATCATCACCATGGTGTTTACACAGGTAACATCCAACATCATCATCATCATCATCATCATCATCCTCCTCATCATCAATATCTCTCACACTGTCACTCCCACCATCATCATCACCATCGTGTTTACACAGGTAACATCCAACATCATCATCATCATCTCCCTCATAATCATTGCTCATGAGCATTCGAAGGGATTTAATGTAAAAATACTATAATTATACAGTTTTACTGTATATGTAGAAATGTTGATTCTTTCACTGTACATCTATCCTGATGTCAAACATTCTAGAAGACAGAGCCGTGCAAGGCCCAAATCATTCACATGGCAATGCTTAACAAGAGCACAGTGGTACAATTAAATGAAATGTTCAACTTAAGAATGGAGAAACATATTGTGTGATGCTGCCACACACTCACCAGATCTTAAAGCAACTGAAGATGGTTTGGAGCTTACGGAGCAACATCATCATAACCCTATAGAATAGTGTTCACTCCTTCAGTAAGGTCCTTCAGGACGCCCTGTGGTTCAAGACCCTTCAATGTCCCTGGTTAATTTCCAGTCAAGATCTTTATTGCACGTTATTCTTCATCTCTCTCCCACTCCATTTCCTATCTTATCTCTACTCTCAAGTATCAAACAAAAGCATTTGAAATGCCTGAGAAGGAGGGAAGCCTCTAGTCTCTAGGTTAAGGAGGCTCAACTTATGAGAGACTTTAAGCCATATTTTCTTAAAGTGGGCATAAATGCATATAAATGTGACCACGGGTGTCATCACAATGTGGAAGAGACACCGAATACATTAGAAGTGGGAGGAATACAGAGTCAGCAGCTTCACTAATGACCAATTACATAAGAGCTTAACGTGTGAGCCCCAGGTCTCTGAAAGACAAATTTCAACTTACCATTAATGAAGTTCCAAAAAACAATTAAACAACACTCCAGACATAAACATACATAACCTCGGGCTTGGTAATGTGTCATTATTCATTAAAAGGATTTCTTTTGCATAATATGTAAAATGTCATACCAAACTTAAGTCAATACAACCTGCATGAAAAGGCTGTAACAATGTAACATAGATCATAGATGTCCTTCTCTGTGATGAGTCATGACACTTCTGAACAAAGATGTGACATGAATAGTTACACAATATGTACAACTGCTGCAAGATACAAGTAAGACTGCAGGTATATCCAGCTGCAGCTCTCAGTATTTGATGGTTATAGTATTATTACTTCCACTATGTTTTTGTTTCTGTAGTTTGACTGTCTGTAGTTAGCAGGATTACACAAAAACAACTGGACGCATTACCATGAAACTTGTGGTGGACGTGGTAAGAATAAGGAAAGAACTCAGTAGATTTTGGTGCAAATACAAATTAATTCAGTCAGTTTGGACTGTAACAAGCACACACCAAGTGGCGGTAAAAAATATACAGCAACATACAGCAAAACAATGCAGCAACAGAGCAAAACACCAAGTTATAGCCATTTTATGTCATTATTAGTAGTTTGGGTTCTTTATGAGACTGTATCAGGACATTTTATAATATGCTTGGCCGCCATTGTCTAGAAAATTCATGGCAAACACTGCTTTGACATGACAAAATGGGGCCTTGGTGGTGGTATACAGTCTCAGAATGTCCTTCTAGTTTATTACTGGCATTTTATTTGGATCATTAGAGCATAATCTAACAATAAAGACAGCATTTGTCCACTGGCCCTCTGAATACTTGTACACCATGAGCCACCTTTCTACTATGGCCCTGCTGTGGACTATTGTAACAGACAAACAAGATGAGGACATTATCATACATGCATCACCAATTTATATTCCAGGATGAATACAGCATAGTTTTCATTCACTGGTGAACTCTCATACAGAGATCTGCCCTGAGACACTGACGCATGCAAACAGTTTTCATTACTTCAACCTTTTTCCAGGCAGAAAGTGATTTGTTCATTCTTACCAGGGGTGATGGTCATGTCGTCTCTGTCTCTAACCACATCTCTGCTGACCTTCTGTTTTGCTTTGGGTCCTCGACTCTCGCTGGAGCAAGCAGTTCCAACTTTGAAAAATAAACTGCAGTCCCGTGATTTAGTTGGCAGCAGCAACTATAGGAAACTCACCTGCACACACAAATGCTCTAGCTGCCCACACTGCACTCTTTTTCATAGTGGATGGGCGGGATTGGCAGGTTATAAAGGGGGATAAACTTTTGGTCATTTGGGTTTAAAGGGGATGGCATGCTAATCCCGCTACAGATCGCCTGCTGGCAACAGGTATTACCAAGAAATGAGAGCCTCAATGGCCAGAAGCCCTGTGAGACTACTACTCAGCCACGCCTCCGGCTGAAGCCCACGAACTGTGATCTACCAAACTCAGCACACCGCTGGCAAATCCAAGACAGATTCACAGAGAAGATGTAATCCCTGGACGGCCACGTGTAAAACACTCACTTTCTCCTCAGATAAAATGGATAAAATGAAGTCACACTTTCATGCCCTGGACTGTAGAGCCTCAATTCTCACGGGAGAGGGAAATGTGCTGACTTTCATTTATTCAGACACACACACACACACACACACACACACACACACACACACACACACACACACACACACACACACACACACACACACACACACACACACACACACACACACACACACACACACACACACACACACACTCACTGAAACACACAATCACACACACAGCAACAAACACAGTGAGCTCAATAAGAAGATTACGATGGCTCGTTTTCCGACTCAACTCGAGGGGAAGATTACCAGATTCCCATAGCAAATTAGCCCAAATGAATGGTTCATTATCAGTGTGAAACACGGTGGTAGTGGGATGTGATCATCATGGCCGCTCTTGGTTGACTTGATTAATCATGTAATCACTGAGAGGCGCTTGGATTGCACCACATACCACGGTGGCATGGAGCACGAGCTGTGACCTGAATGTCTCAGAGCGGAGACGTGTTGTTTTAATGATCTGTTTGTTTGTTATTGTCAATAGAAAAAAATCTAAACCTGCAGAGGTGTTTTTTTCCAATGCCGCATTGCTGTCAACCGTCTTCATCTGCTTCCTCCCGCTTCCTCGTGTCTGCGCATCTCATCTCTCCCAGGTGTTTATTTACAACACAAAGACGGTGCTTTAATGATGCCGCAGGCTTGTCAATGTAATCAGAGAGCGATCCTCTTCATCTGCACGAGCTGTCAACAAACAAAGGCCTACAAGTTACAGTTATGGTGCCTGCAACATGAACTGGCACCCGCGCCGAAGCTTTCTCTCTGCACGGCGTTACCGCAAAACAAAAGCTCTGTCAACATAGTCTGACATTGACTGTGGATAGATCCCACTGTGTGTAGTGTGTTTACATCTGCTAACAGCCTTCCCGTTTCCAAAAATCCTCTCTGAAGCAGCCCTAATGATTGTCGCTCATGACAGATTTCAGTGCATTGTGGGAAACGGCTCACAGAGATCAGCCGACTTTGGAGTAAAAATAGATACTTTATCCATGATGCTATTTTGGGTTCATTGTTGTGAATAATTAAAGCTTTGAGCTTGGCATGCGCACACACGTGCGTGTACATCTCTGCGTGTGTGTAATTACTGGCATTTGCATCATGGAGCATCTTAATATACTGAAGAGACTTGCAGGAAGGACAAGGTCACGGCTCGATTTATCATCGTTTGCCACTCAGGGCACAGCGAGTGGAGACAATCAGAATGTGAAAATCTCTGCCTCTCAAGCAAAGGTAGAAACAATGGAAGCTGCTCCTTTCATACGAGACAGATGAGTGCTTGAGATTTTCTTTCACTAATTCACTTTGAATGAAAGCCAAATTGAAATTGAAATTCTCTACACTTATTGTGTAAAGAAATATAAAATAAAATGATCCTGCAGATGTTTGTAGTGTAAAAAAGCATCTAAGCGTCAGGCCTCCCTGTGGAGTTACATGGATTGCAATAGAGCTCAGCAGTGTGGATCTGGAAGTAAAACATCCCATTTTCAAAATAGAGATTTTGATTATCAGCGATAATATTGTAACCATCCAATATAGACTCACCAAAAGCTAGGAGATAGTGAAACTATATTATATGCTCCTGTGGAAGCCACAAGGCCGTTTGATACCAGGACATCGATAAGATTTAAATGCTGTTTCTCTCCGATCCACAGAGTAAACATATAAGTGCACAACATATAAATACGCAGTCAAAAAGACACGAGGTAGATAGGATATGAACTGCACTGTATAACTGTTGTGCAAACCGGAATAGTGCAAAAATAGATTAAGAAGTACAAATACTTTATGGCCAATTTGCCGAAAATGCATAGTTGTGAAAAAAAAAAGCAATGTCCATCCATATCAATTGTGTTTAATGAAAATCCTGTTTTAATTGCGATGTCAAGGAGAAGTACGACACAGTCTCGCAGTTCTGAGGAGTAATGGTGACAGGAAATGTTCAACACAGCCCCTAAAATCGCGTTGGCTACAATTAGATCATTCAGTGTTACATTTGTTTTACAACAGAGCAACCATTATTTCCCATTCTAACAGGCTGCGATGTTTTATAGATGAGGGAAAGAAAGTCCAAAGGGGTGAAAGTCACTACAAGTTAAATTCAAGAAGAAGGGTGCTGGATGTCGTTGGAGTTGGATTTGCTAAAACGTCAAGGGAGGAAAATAACTGGGAAATATACTTCCGGAACCCAAGGCGTTCTGAAAGTGGGCGGTCACTGTTCTATGTTGCACTGCAACACCTGACTAAATCTGGGGGTGAGTATTATAGGTTATAGGCTGGAGAACTTTAATCCTGTATGACCTGATTCAAGCCATTTGTTCCTTTGCAGCATTTGGGAGAACAAATGCTGAACAAACAGTGTGGTGTTCGTCCTGCATTTCACAAATAACTAGCATGAGCCGCCTCTCTTTCATTGGTCCATGGTGACCACAAATAACCAGTAAATGTGCAGAGGTACACAGTGATGTAATCAAATCACAGATGGGACATCGAAAGCAACAAACCAACAACGTCTGCCCCCGGCTGCTTCGCTGTCTGTGTGCTCGTAATAACTGTAGTGCCGTTGTGAAGTCTTTTTTGGGCCAATCAAATTACAGCGCTGACATCATCAGTAAGTAACAAATACTCTCGCCCCCTGGACAACACTAATGTATGTAAACTTGAGGTTCTTGTTTAGGGTCAATGTAGTTTTTACCAAATAAGCACAGTAATCCGACTGAAAAGCAAGTTTTCTTCAATAATTTGGTTTGAGGAATAATTAAAAACACACACAGACCAACTTTTTTTCAGATTGTGAGAAAAAAAAAAACAGATTAGACTCTCCCCTCTCCTCCCCCCACCTCTCAAATTAACCAGTGCCCACGTCTTCATCAGTGATTAGATGCCTGCTGATAAACCACTCTGCTCCTCTGGGCAATCTCAAGTCTCCAACTCATTTCAGAACTCACCGCAGAGACATGTGGCTCTCATCAAATCAAAACCTGCAAGTTAAGACAAATATGTAACAGTATGCCATAATTGAAACTAATTAGATAATATTGTTTATTCAGATTCGCCGCTTGCCTTCCACATCTCGCCACATCAACAGCTTGTCAACTGAGTGCTCAGCGCCGTCTGACACGGGTGCAAATGAGCTCGTCGCAGCGGTGCGTCAGTGACAAAACACGGGAGAACAGGCAGGGAGAAGCCCCAAATTGTGTTTTCCGTTTTGCAACTATTCCAGAAAGTTCCCTAATTAGGCCCATCTAGGTGGTTTATAAATCAAAAGAGAGCAAAAGCAAAGGGGCCCCCATGTTGGAATTCTCAGATCTCCTATGAATAAATGATGAAATATGAGACAGACAGTAATTATTAGCTTTCTTAAACATCATTTATACACCAAACAGGCTCTACATAATACATGGGGCTGTTTTTAACGGCGCAGATCAAAGGGAATCAAAGCCCCAGTGGTGCCACTGTTAAATTGACGGCAATTAAATAAATCATAAACAAAGAACAGTCATGTAGCAGTCCAGGGGCCCCTCAGAGTGCGTCCCTAATGAAATACACCAATAATAAGAGTGTGATTGCACCTAGGGGGGCTCCCTCTGGACGGCAATTTGAGACTTGTAAATATAATGAAAACTCATTTGTTATGAAGAAATATCATCAGACGATCGATCATGTCTGCATTGTTATGTTTATTGCATAAACATTTAAGACAGGCATGAATTCAATCACAGCCCCGGCAGACATGTTGTGTCACTCATATCAAACAAGTAAATTGTGTCGTGTGGCAATCAGCCCGATCTGCCGCCAGCGAGCACTGACAGCGCCGCCATTACTCTCTCTGCTCATTCGTTCCTTAATGCCTCGTCGTTTTACTGTCACAGCTCCAACGCCAATCACGACAGATGCCAAAGATCAAGTGTGTGTGAGTGTGTGTGCATGTGCATGTGGGCTTGAGATGAATCCCAGCTTTCTAAATTCAAAAACCTTTGACCTGTCATTCTGCCACCGAGATGGTGCTGATAACAAAACCAAACACCATCACTAAGCTGTTTCTGCTGCATGCGTGCGTGTGTGTGTGTGTGTGTGTGTATGTGTCAGTTCGGGGATTTAAGTACCAGTGAGTGAGCGACAAGAGCAAAGTTGTGCACTTTCTGCTGGGCATGTGTGCGTCGGCCCCTGTGTTTGTTGGGCTTACGATATTAGGATTTGGATTGAGCGCTGATAGGGTTTGAGATTACAACAGAGTTTTCAATTTTCTATTTTCAAAAGGGGCCCCTCTCACACACACACACACGCGTGAGCACACACACATACACACACACACAGTCCTGATTATTTTCAACTCTAACATGAGCCCCGACTGAAATGCATACAGCAGCAGACAGGTCACACCTATAGCCTCGACCTCTGAGTGAAAAACATCTCATGCACCAGCAAGAGGTCCTGGAACAGCAGGATTCCTACTTTCTGATTTGAAGGGTTGGCCTACGGTTTCTGACATAATTCAAATTAAAAAAGGAAGAAAAAGAAAAAAACAATGTGTGTGATGAGCCTTTCAATCTTCTGCCTCTAAACATCAATATATTTTACAGCAGACTGTGACAAACACTGTGTGACTGTGACAAACAGATCATGACGGGATTTCAGGGAAAACATGTTGAACAAATGTGGGGAATCGTATGTGTGGTGGACTAGTGTATTTTGTACCTATACATGAGATATATAAAACTTATATATATACGTATATAGAATAAATAACTGAAGTTGGGAGTACATACTTTATGTGAGATGATACATCAACATGTATGTATTCCAGCTACAGTGATCATATGAAGTCGACTGTTCCTATACAGAAATCATTAAATGTACTGTATATTTTTTGTGTCAGTCAAAATTGGAGTTGTCGAGTGTACGAGAGCTGAAAAGATTTTAACTTTTAAAACCTTTTTTTAAATGAGTCTGTTAGAAATGAACTCTGTCTTTTTCTAAAGGTCTTATTGGAAACATAAGTTAAGTCAGTGTCAGGGACAAATGAGCACAGGATAACTTTTCAAAAGATGGGAACAATTTCACCAAAATATATAAAAAACAGAAGAATGAAAAATAAAAAAACAAATTAAATAGATAACTGTTAAAAGAGGTCTAAACAGAACTCAACTTAAAAAATACTGCTAGAACATCAGGACATTAACTCAAACAACTGCTATAACTGATCAAACCATTTTGAAACAAAACGGGGAAAACAAAACAGACAGCAAATAAAAGAAAATAACAAAACCTGTGATACTGATGTGACTGTGTGTGAAACCATAAATCTAAATTGAGCCCATATAATGTGTGGGGACACAGAGGGAATTTTACCATTTGTTTTATTGTGCGGCTATGGATACAGCCATCACAGTCAGACAGCTCGTTTGAAATGTGTATCGCAGCAAAATCCCATAGTTAGAGTTTGGTGTCTTGACTCCGACTTCACCAAGCTCCAGATATGATAACACAGATACAACGAGAAATGATACGCACATATCTTTAACCCCTGAGCTCGACAGAACAATTTAGCATCTTTCAGCTCGTAGTTTTGGTTTGACTGTCTGTCGACTTAGATTGAATTCTTAGTTTCTGTGTCCACCCGTCTGCTGGGGTCCTTGTGACGTTGTGTCTTCATCCACCCATGTCTGTTAGTTCGCACGGACCCCTGTACTGACACCCAATACAATACTGTACAATAAATGCACCTACTGCAGAGAAATGGAATGTGGGATCAGGTACGCATGTGTGGAACACCAGATTGAAGTGATCCCTCACTTTAGTATGAATGAAACCATGGGCATGTACGTGGCACTGTAACGAGTTCTTAAAGCTCAACGGAACATGTGAAGTGTGGTCAACCCTTGACTGTTTTGATTCCCTCTAATGGCTCTCATCGGCCTTGTTTCCAGCAGGAGCAGCAGCAGCAGCAGCAGCAGCAGCAGCAGCAGAAGGCCACTGTGCACTGCCAGAGCAGAAATGTAATGACATCCTGACTAAGTAAGAGAGTAGCTGGTGAACATGTGTAAATCATTTAGCAGCCGAAGAGCCACATTTCCTCTCAGGAGATGGAGGAGACTAAAATAAAGAGCTTAAAAGAGTGAATATTGGATTCTAACAAACTTGTGACCAGAAACACGACTCCAGATGAATGCTGACCTGGCTCCGTGTCTGCTGGATGTGTGAACAGGCAGCTGTATGCTAGTACTGACAACTTCGAGAGGTGCAAATAATATGTCAGGGTTGGTTTAACAAAACAACGACAACAACAAAAAGCTCAATTGCTGCTGTTTTAATATTGCTTGTAAAAAGAAATAGTACATCCAAAAATGAAATACTGTGGTTCAAGGAAAACAGAGAAAGAAATCCTTGGCAATTTTAGAACAGTCTCTTTTTTTTCAAAATTCATTCATGCCTATTTTATTTCTAACAAATGCTGACAGATTTAAAGACCTTTTAAAATCACTCTCCATTTAACTTTAGAGCTGCTGCCATTAAGCTATCATTTACTCCCTGGTGAGATAATACTGTTACTCAACATAATGTAAAGCAGGAGGATTTTAGCTTCTCGATAAAATGAGCAACAGACCAATCTCTTAGAAACTATATATCGCCGTCACCCTGAACCTTTAACCCCTGCACTAAAACCTTGTAGCATAAATGTTGGGTTATCATTGTCCCTCCATTCTTGTGAGGACGCTGGGAGAGCTAATAAGGAAAAGAGGAGACACACACATACACACACCTACCGTAGCCTGCAGCTCAGAGAGAAAGAGCAATCAGGGGTGATACATTGGCAAATGTCAAACAAGGATTAATGGATTAATAACATTGTTAAGTATCCTCCGAGTACTGTCTGTGTTGAAGTTCCCTTTTTTTCCCCCAGCCCTCCCTCTGTCGTCTCTCTTCTTCACTGCACTAATAGGGAGTGTGAAGGGAGCTGGGGACGTTAAGAACCAATCTCACAGACAAAAAACTCTCGGCAGAATTTAATCTCTCCGTCCTCTTTCTGTCTCTGTGTGACAGCGCCGCTCTCCAGCTTCTCAATGTGTGTGTGTGTGTGTGATGGTGGTGTGTTCTCCAGCCTGGGCTATTGGGGCTTCCATTAAACCACACTCAGTGTAATCAGCAGAGAATTATGGGTGCCAGGGGGCAAAAATACTCTACGAGTCTTTTCTAGGTCTGTGTGTGTGTGTGTGTGTGTGTGTGTGTGTGTGTGTGTGTGTGTGTGTCTGCATTTGCATGCACGCAGGCTTTTCGAGATTCATGTGTGGTTGTGTAATATGGAGAAAAAGAAAATTTTCTGCAGTTTAAGAATTCATTTTTAATCATAGTGGATCTCTATCGAATACACACTTGATTATATATATATTTTCTAATATATTTTCTAATATATATATATTTAGAAAATATTGCTAGTGCAGCTTGTCAAACAATCTGTGAAGGCCTCCGTGAGAGGGGATGAAGTGGACAGTTGGTTGTTAAAGTCTCTTTATCATCAGATTTTATATTTTTATTTCTTTCTTTTTATATTCCATAGACATTATTTTCACCTCCAAATGACATTTTATTTACTCACGCAGACTTTGGATCAACTTTGAAGAAAAAAAACTACTCTGAGGACCTTTCCCGACCTCGCTCCTTGTCTTAAATCAGCTGGAATATTGCTGACGGGTAACATTGAGAGTGAATCTGTGAGTGAGTTGTTCCTCTGAATTCTATTAGCAGCTCCCCACTTACAAAGGTCAGCCTTAATTTCCACAGGGACTGATAATTACACCGGATTTCAGCTCCTCCTGAGGCCTCCTCACCAAACATGCAGCTCTACAGAGGTTAGCTCCACCATGCTTTTGACTTCGTGCTAATCAGCTCTTTTTTAAAGTCGCACACAGAGTTATGACTCAATTTCCGCCCCTCGTGCGATAGCTGCATTTACCGACGCCTTGTTTTGATTTTTATCATTTTTAACATCATAACTTTAAGAGAGAAGCCAGATGACAATGATGATTGGAGCATTCGACTGCGTGGTGATTGCCGGATGATTACAAAAGTGCTATTTGCATTCAGCAGCTCGCTCCTCTGCGAGAAGATGGCTCCACACCTCAATCACCAGAGCCGTATGCCCATAATAAATACACGACAGGTCGTTATGACAGAACACCCAAGTCATTTCTTTCGCATACCAAACATGTTGAGGAGACGGAGAAGTGTGAGGAAAATGATACAGTGTAGTTTGGGAAGCTCGCGCTGGTGTATAACTCAAGTCTCCCCGCTCTTCCGCAGGGAAATTAACTGTGGCGAAGCAGCATTACATGAATTACCAGGGTAATCCTGTACTGACACTGCCCTAATCTGCACAGGGATATATGGGATCAAATCACAGCCTGCATATTTCACTGTGTATGTAACAATACTGGCAGGTGGTTCAAGGAAATAGCAAAGCAATATACCCAGTGTGACAGGGAGGTGAAGAAGTCACAGTTTGGCGAAACAAGACAAGAAAGAGAGTCTTCAACCACGTTGTGTCGCTGTATTTGAGGAAAGTGGAGTTATGTAGTTCTTGTCAGAGTTTTTGTTTAGGTGTTTTAATTCGTTTTTTGATGCGATGAAAACGGCGTGAAGTGTCATGATTGAAAGCTAACACTGATTCTCGATTGGTCGAACTCATGTATCGACGAGACCTCACTAGCGCGGCTCCATCCTCTGATCACTACTGCGCAGACTCTCGCTCCAAATGAGCGAGATGGCGGCAACTGAATTCGGAGTATTTTGGCTTCATATCTGGATAGTGGGACGAAGTGGAGACGTGTCATCCATCCTCTCATATAGTCTGAATTTGACCGCGAGCCGTAGTTGTTGAGAGATTTCCCTTGAAGTCAGAAATGTCAACCTCACTGTGGTGCTAGAGGAAAAGTTAGAGGGATGGTTGGGACGATAGATTTTCTTGATAATCTGTCCAGTAGTTGTTGAAATCTTTCAGTGTAACTTACTAACTTACAGACACTGTAAAACTCTGACTTCCCACCAAAAACCACAAAGACACGGCTCTGTGTTGCTAGTTTGGAGCTATGGCAGCACCACTGTTGCAGGTGGAGGGGTGATTGGCAGAATGTGACGAGATGAGCTCATCCAATATAACCATTGCTTTGGGCCTACAACACAGACTGATGTGTTAATGATCACCCATTCCCACCTCCTTAATAAAAAAAAGAGTTATCAGCCTTTTACCTCTCGACTGACATCTAATACCGCACTAATAACAACGCTGGCCTGCGGCGGTGGCAGCGGAAAGAGCATGTGCAAAAGTTGTGTCTGAGCCCACCTCCTGCAAAGCAAGGATCCTCGGACTATGTTTCCATTTCAAAGTAAAGACGCTGATGGCAGGGAATCGAGTCGAGAGACATGTGGGGAGATTATCTCATCTTACCAGTGTAGGACTGATGCTGATTCAGACACAGACATGGCGAGAGGGGGGATTACTGCCGGCTTTTAGACTCTCTCCTGAGAAAGGTCTTCAAAGAAGGTATTATACAAAACATCCTGCAATATCTAAGTGCTCTTTGTAAAAGTCTTACCGATGCCCTCCTCTTTGTAGCAATTTGTGTCTCACCTCTCTGTCTCTCTCTGTCTGCTCTCTGGGGGACTCTCTGAACAAAGATTCGTGAAGGACATTTGCTAATTAGCATTCCCAAACACAGAAGCAAAGCAGAGGTGAGGAAGCCAAAGAGCTTGTGCAAAAACAGGTGCCAAGTGGCGTGGAGGCGTGGAGGGGTGACGGCGAGGCCTTATCCCTGGCACAGATGTGTTTGTCTCCTCCATGGCTCTGTGGCTAACGATGAATGATTTCCTCTCAGGCTAAATACTTGTTGTCACATCCCTGTCAATGAGGCCGCGAGTTACAGTCTTGTCGGAGTAATGGGGTTGGCGTGGCTCCAGGCGCACTTCAAACAGCTGAGAGCCGTTGAAGTCAAAAAAAAAGAAGAAAAACTGGCTTAAAATTACATTCCCAAACATGTCAGCAACGACAAGCCTCCCTCCATTCTGCATCGTTTTTAATCAGTGACGCGCAAATTGCTACTCAAGCTGCTCCTTTTAATAAATCTGAGATTATATTTTACCTTCAACAAAATGGCCCAAGCCCTGAAGTACTCATGGTTATCGATTCTCTTCTGCTTTTTTATGATCCTACTGCACCGCATTTAACAGGGAAATATTATGTTTTTTACATCTATCTGACCATTTTAATTAATAGTTACTTGATTTTATATACTAAATATATGGACCTCTCCCAGAATATGATGCACTGTTAGAGATTAATGTGCCCAGCAGGGTAAAGTTGTGAAAATTAACTCTACCACCGAATAATTTCCATGGATCAAAATTTTGCAACTTTCAAAATGAAATGTTTTAACAATTGTTGTGTTGTTTTCTCCTGTTGACAGACCACCGTCAATCACATGTGATCCAACCACAGTATCACAGCTCTCATGATGCAGATTAATGGACTTCTAAACTCCCAGTGTGTGATACTTGGACATTGGATATAAGAATCACTGGGTTAAAAAAACAGACCCAAACACAGTCTGGGTTTTTTAAAGCACTGTAGCTCAACCCTCTGGTGTACACAGCAGCAGTGGGTTGTTTTGACCTGGTGGTAGTGTAGTTTTTTTATATATACTTTACTTTTATACACTTTCTATTTGTAACTTGATGAAAACAGCTCCATGTCTTAAATGTGATTTGTTTTTGGTGCATGTGGGCTGTGTTAGATATTGTGTTTTTTAGTTAATGATGTTATCTTTTTCTTTTCTATATTTCTTTTTCTTTTCTAATTTTAATGTTGCGTATTTAGTAAAGCATATTTAACCTTTTAAAGCGTTTTTTCTTTTTTTTTACAGTTTTCCGGAGCTTTGAAATTTGTTTTACGGGTTTATGGACAATAACAATCTGACAGGGTCTAATTCTTTTGCATTATGAAAACGTTTACTTTTAAAGACAAAAAAACTGCATTAGTGGATAGCCAAAAGAAAAAGAAATGCAATTACGCTGGAAGAGTAGACAAGTTTTCATCGGCCAGTATGGATTTTAGAAGCCTAAATAGTTGGACTCTATTAGTGGAACGAAAGGACAGAGAGACAGAAGATTTAGAAGGTTTAATCTAAAGGAAGTGACACAGGATGAATGAATGAGTGAATGAGCTCAGAGTTCAAGTAGCTGAGAGTTTCCAACCACATTCCTGAATTCACATTTAGTTTATTGAATGTGCAGACAAAGAGGCTGAAGGAGTCCAAACATACGCGTGTATCAGCCTGGGTATGGAGAGACCGGTAGATGACTCCCGGAGGTTAATATTGAGGCAGACAGGCAACATAGTTAATAACAGATAACAGATGAGGACGTGCAGGTGAGTAGGTGGATTTTCTGGACCATTAGACATTAGGAACAACAGGGGCCGAATGAAGACGGGTACAAACAGCAGGAAACCATGAATGTGAAAACAAAACAAGACAAAGGAAAGAGTCTATAATCTACCTCCTAATTCCACAAACGTCTGTCTATCTCTATGTTTGCAAACCATTCAACTTATCGGCTTTATGTGCGATTTGAACGCACGATACGTTCAGAATTTATACAAATTAAATACACAGGCGACTGGCAATGTAGCAGTCAGTGGGGCAATTTGTCTTCAAAGTAAAAGCACGATGTTCTCTTTGTTGGTGCAATGCTGAGCAGAATTAGAGTTCAGTCAGACAACTCACGTTCAAATGTTTATTGCAGCAGTAGAACAGGTTTAGTGTTTGGCGTCTAGGCTCCAACTTAATCACTCCCCCATATGATTACACAGGAATGATGGGAGTGATGAGCAAATACTTGTAACCCCCCGTCGGCGCCTACAGGTGGATGCTGGGGTGGTGGAGGGGCTGAAGCAACTGGTAGCAATACTGCAGCAGCAGTGCGAGCAAAGGGGATGATGGGAAATTTCTCTCTGCTTAAATAGACCACCTGATAAGGTGGGTGTGTATTATAGATGGTTGTGGAGAGTGAGGTATGTCACATGATGTATGTCACATGATTGGAGCAGCGCAGCTCGAGTTGGCTGCCTGAAGTAGCTCGCCGGTGTCGCTCCATTTATGATTTTTGAGAAGTTGTGAACTTGGGTCTAAAGACTAAGTTGATTTCTTAACTTTAAAATTACTGAAATGCAATGCATGAAAAAAACAACAGCAGTCTAGTGAATCACTCAAGGCATAATTACTGTTTTAATACTGCATGGACATTATAAATGTGGAAGTTTTAAATGTGTCTCACACTTTCCCCTCTATCTCATAATGTCTGTGGCAAATCCATTCTTCTTTTCCTTACTCCCCCTCATTTTCTTACTGTCTTTTCACAATAAAAAAAAATCTGATTCTCATTTACAATGGTGCATAGGAACATGGGCATCTCAACCCCCCTGAGCCATGAGAATTCCTTCTAAATTAATAATGAATGCAAAGTCTCTTAACGAACTGACACTCAAAGCAGGACCCAACTTTACAACTCAGATGCTGCTTTATAACAAGTTAATGACGGGCTGGAGTGATTGTCTGCGGTTGCTCACCAGTCTAATTTAGCACAGTATCCAGACAAGTCTCCCTCTTCTGAATAATGCCCTTGAATAAGAACTACTCTGAGATAATGAATAACGCACAACCCAGAAAGACAAAAAATAAATTGAGAGTGCTCGCCCTCCCCTCTATCTGTCTGCTTGCAGTAACAGTAGCTGGCACATTGTGCACTTCAACATGAAAGGTAAACAAAACATTCATTTGGGAGGTTGTATTTCAATGTCATTCACTGTGCCGTCCCAGGTTGAACATTAATATGAAAAATAATAATGAAACAAGGGGTTGGAGTGTCATTGAAAAGTAATAAGGCTGTATTTAAAACATACAGGCTCTCTCTGTCAGTCTCTCTCTCTCTCTCTCTCTCTCTCTCTATCTCTCAAACACACACACACACACACACCCATACAGAGAATCATCCTCGAAGGAAATATAGCCTAACCATCTCCCTCTTCAGTTGAAAAAACAAATGAATTTCAGGGTTGTGAGTGAAAGTCACCTTGTGTGTGTGTGTGTGGACACTTGAGACATACAGGATCAGATGGGACCATGAATAGAGCCCTGTTGAACACCTTTTCTTGCCAAAGAGAAAAAAAAAGATATATATGTATTCAAATAGCTCCCCACAAGCTCTCTGCGTCTTTAATGAGTACCATAAAAAATAACGAGCCATCTTAACCTTGAGGCCGACCCGGGAAGCGAACACGATGAGTACACTGAGCTGATCAAGGTGATTTTTTATTTCTCCGCCCTCCTCCCTTCCCTTCCATCTTCTTTCTTTTATTCCTGGAGAATTCTTCCACCATTAACAAAAAATAAGAATGAGGGTCTTTCTCCCTCTCTGGGTGTCATTCTGGGAGGTATGAATATGGCTTGCTTTGTCTCTGTTCTTGGTTTCGATGGCGATGGGTGTTGGCAGGAACGCAGGAATGTTGCAATTAGTGTGCTACACGTAAAAGCTAAATAAAGACCCCGTGTCTGCTGTCTGTAACGCTGTCATTAAGCTCTCCAACCTTTTTTTCTCCCTTTACCCTCTGTCTCATTTCTCCTTTTTCCTCTCCTGACCATGTGCTTGTTGTCATTCTTCACATGATGATGATCAGTATCCCAGGAAGCACATGCCGAGTCCACCTGTCTCAGCGCGTGTTGTCTGCCTCGTCAACATGACCCCTTCACTCCGGCATCCCTCTCAAGACAGATGATGTGCGGCATAAACAGAAATATGTGGCTCAATTTCCTTGATTCTCTCAGAAATCTACGTTTAACATCTGCACTTGATAGGGAATATTTCATCACACGGGCTGAATTAATTATTAATAACAAAGAATTGATTATGGCTGCTGGCTCCCTGGAGTTAGTCTCCGCGCTGATGTGATTAGAAATAAAAGCGTTTCCTGGCAGCTGACAAATTGACAGTTCGACGGGCGAGCAGTAAAATGAAGCCGTAAGTGATGGGAGTGAATCAATCCAGCCGGCCGCAGTCAAATCTCTACAAAACAACTTAGAAACAAAAGAGCGAGCGCATACACACACATAAACTTGTGTTTGGTAAATCAGCATTCTGGGCAGATTCTTAATAATTGATGTTTGTCATGGTGAGTGCACAGCTATATCCCCTCCAGCCCCCCTAAGACAAGCGTGGAGTAAAAACCCCACATGAAAGCCAAAGCTTCTTTTAGTTATTCAGCAGAGCACACGCGCGCACACACAGACGCATCTGCTTCCTGACACACATAGGGGCAAATCAAACATCCAAAAACATACATGTAAGCAAACATGCGTACAGATGCAGCAACGTTGATCTACTACTACTGTAGGTGAGCACACGTTTACCCACAGGAGCACATGTCCACCCGTACACACACACATGCATCACAAACACGAGCATCAGTCTCTCTCTCTCTCTCTCTCTCTCTCTCTCTCTCTCTCTCTCTCTCTACAGCCGTCTGGATGAAGGTCCAACATGTCTGCAGCCATTTGTCCCTTGACCATCTAATGAGTCACTCTGGTGTTTTTATATCCAAGCTCAGATGTTTCTCTGGATTCCAGCATGGTGGACTTCAGACGCACAGTGACACACGCTGGAGGAGATGATGGCACAGATCATTCCCTCCAATGGCCTCTCACTGGATAAGTTTCAAGGATTTTTTTTTCTTTGGATTTCAAGTCGGTCTCGAACAGTGTTTAAATCAGATCCAACTAAAACTAAGCCTTTCTGAATTCTTGGGAAATCAGTGCAGTGTGGAACTGGGAGAAACCAATTTAGCTGGTTGAAGAGATTATGTGAAAGAGGCTGAGACACCAAACGGGCTAAAGGCTGGCATTCAAGTGTTAGGGTGGTCAGTAACCCCAGTGCTCCTAGAATACACATCGCATAGAAGAACATTTGTTTTCGGAGTTGGTTCATCTAATACTTGTTCACACAGCAGTCATCGACTGAAGCAGATATTCTCTCCTGACAACTGTAAAATCATACTTTTTTTTCAACCACTACCCCTCGTGACTCTGTTTCAAGGGGTAGAGGTAGGGGTAGGGCCAAGGGGTGAAATGGGATTGGGCCTTAGTTGTCAAATTGGTTGTAGGTCTTAATGAAATTCACCCCTTCCTTGCTCCACCCTCTCATCTAAACATGGCTACTTCTGGTTCCAAAGTACCAAGATGGTGGCGACCAAAAAGCCAAAGTCAGGGCTTCAAAACGACAGTGGGTGACGTCACCATGGGACATTTGGCTCATAAAAATAAAAAACCTTGATCTGTGCCAAATGTTTTTGTGCAAGTTTAAGGCAAAAAAGGTCATAAGCAAAATCTACAATGTCTCCTGATTCCAGTTTCCTTAAGGGTGTTTTATTTTAAGGATTTTTTTGCTCGGAATTTATTAGTTTATGGAGAATTTATCAAGGAGCAGTGTGTATAAAGTGTTTCCAATCTCAGACCTTTTGTCAATATACATGGGCCTTGTAAAAAATAGTTTGACTATCATTCATCTCAATAATATTGGTGATTGGGCTGCTGAAAGACAGTCTTCTATCGCGATTCTAATTGACGATACAAACGTGATAGAGCTGTGATCCAACTGGTGCATGATACAAACATCCCCATACAAGGTAAAGAGTGTGGTGTTTATATTGGTGGATATGAGAACATGCTTTGTGTGCACAGTCCATAATCTGCAGATCTGTGTTCACACTTGACAGCACACAGTACACAGTACATTACAATTGTCGTTGTTATTTGCATCATGTTTTCAGCAGTGATGTGACTTTGCATTTGGACATAACAGAGGCTCGATTGGAGCCTTTTTCAGACAGACACAGACAGAAGGGCTGGACCCAGACAGAAATAGAGATGCTGTTGAGCTCTGACAGTGATAAGCTCTCAGCAGCTTCCTCTTTCATATACAGATAAAAATCTCAAAAGGCATCCATCTCCTTTTTATTTTGTGCGGGCAATAAAAATATAATCTCCAATCACCCCTGTCGAAACGCGGCCTAACTGGGCACCGTCCATCACGTCTACGGCTGCGGTAATGTCAAACAAATGTTCTCAGAAGGGAGCTAATGCCTCCATGAGAGGATGCCGGAGGTTTCTCTGACTGCTCAGGCGTCATCCCCTCCAAGGCTCGCTATTGTGCGCCAGGCAAGAAGTGGGTTATGGTCGCGGGTGTTAGCGTCTCTCATTTTGCAGCGCGGAGATGCCATTCATGTTCGCCCGGCCACAATCTCGCCTGCAATGCTGAGGGATAAGCTGCTGGTGAGGACTTGTAATAGGCTTTTGTGGTGGGCTGCTGTGCTGTTTGCCTCCGCCTCTAACATGCGCCAAAGATATGCCTTCGTTTTGTGCACACAGAGGGGGCTGGATGAGTAATCTACGGGTAATTAACATGCATGCGATTTGCAGTTATAGCCTTGACCGGGGGGAACGGGAGCTGTTCTGAATAGAGGAAAAACTTATATTTCTAAAAAACGCTTTAAACGATTCAGGACGGATGACGCGTGCACATTCCTTCCCCCCCTTCCTCTGCATCTTTCATTCCCAAGCTTCCCGGCGACTTCTCTTGTCACCTGAATCCCTTCCTGCTCGTGTAATCACATCTCTTCTACCTCCAACCAGCTGTCATTACTCTCGTCTGCTGCCTCCCGTCCCTTCCATCCCCTCCTGTCCGCCTGCCACCATCCCTGAGCGCACACTCCTCCCCCCTCATGTGCCTCCCCCCAGCACCCACAACGCCCACCTCCACTTTCTCTCCCTATGATTACATTGCAAAATCTCACTGAAGAAACCCAAAACAGGCAATCTTCCTCTCCCTGGCCCCACCTTAATTTTTTCACATACCTCAATCAAATATACGTCCAAGACAACCAACCCCCACCCCAGACAAACAAGCACCTCACTGCTTCCAATCTCAGTTTTCAATTGCTGCCACACTTGCCCCCCTTTTTTAGTTTTAGGTGCACACAAAACTCCACTATCTCCTCTCCCATTCCAATGCACCGTAATGAAATTGCTCTTCCAGCCTCATTCCCCTTCATTTTTCCATTTTTCCTCCTTCCACATGCCTCCTGACCTGGATCGCTCCCCAGTCCCCATCTCTACAGTCTCCTTTCATTTCCCCATCAACACTTCATCTCCTCTGCTCCCTTCCTCGTCAGCCCCCTTGCTTTTCCCGTGTCCTTCTTTTTCCCCTCCTTCCTCCACATCCCGACCTTAATTTTCTCCGTCTGCCCCCTCCAACTCAAACACCACCGCCCATCACTTTAACTACTCTTCCATCCCAATTACCAGGTAAACCCCTGCTGTGAGCAGGCCGTTACATCCCTGCGTTTTTACCTCCCTGACCTGGAAACGCCTCAGCCCCTACCTCCTCTTCCTCCATCCATCCTTTTTATTAGGCAGAGCCTCATGGCAGCTGAGGGTGCCTGATGTTTGATAGCTTGTTAACTTGCATCCAAAGGAGACTCTGATTAATTCTGGCATTTCAGAGAGAATTATTCTGTATTTGTCCACCACTGGCTCCTTTTCCCCTCGGGTTTCTTCCAAGGGAAAAAACAGCCCTTGATGTTTATATGGGAAAAAGGAGTTTAGCGATGTTGGTATACGAACCTGGGCAATTGGTGCGGACAGCCCGGAGTTCGGCCTTGCGGGTTAGACAAAGATCAGTTGGACTCAAGGATGTCTCTGCTCCTGAGAGACTGCAGCATTTGAATATGAGCGATAACAAGGCTGGACCGAAGTAGTGAATTAGTCCTGTCTCTGTTGGTGCATGATGATGGAGGAAAGGCAAAATGAGGCGCTGGTTGTTCGAGTGTTCATTAAAAAGCTAGTCATCGCTTCGCATTTTATTTTTTTTTGGAACCTTGGATGGTCCTTTGTTAAAACTTATCAAGTATTTAATATTTTCAACAGGCAAAGAGTCTCTTTATCTGTGTGATGTTGAAAAACAGGATTGGTCCATCTCTGCAAGCTGCGTGATTATGCACAAAAAATATAAATGAAGTTAGTGGTAGTTAGGAAGCAAAAAAAAGAAAAAACTCACATCCATCTCTTCTTAACATTATTATGCATCATAATTCACTTGGGTGCCTGTTTTCATCATCCTTCTGCTTCCATCTCCAACATCCACCAAGGTTTAGTCATCATTGTTTCATCTTCGCTTGACTCACTCACCCAGTCGGGGTGGGGTTCACAGGCCTCGTGGGTAATGTGTGCGCTAAACTAATTAGCGCCAGCCATGCTGCGAGGAAACACAGGGGCTTTTCAACCACTGATAAAAAGACAAGACATTTCACAAAACTCTACGGCAAAGCTGCCCCTCTTAAATGGGAGTGAGAAGAGGCAGCCCGGGCGCCCCTTTCAAAATCTTGATCTGAGCATCGCTTGAACTGCTGAAAAGCTCCTCGCAGTTATCCCCGCTCTCCTCTCCCAGGCCACTAACACCGACTTCTCTAAAATAAATAAATAATCTTTTTTTTTGTCCCTCATCCTAGTTGGATCCCGGGTACACATAGTGAGGAAAGGCTCCAAACTTTTAATGGCTGTTGCACCCATCAGAAATGTCTTGGCGTGCTAGTTTTGCTTCTGATTATGTAGGCTACTGTGGATGAATATTCTAAAACCATCAAAGATTGGATTTCGTGAGATTGCGCCCAACTGATAAATGATGAACATGCTTGGAGAGAATAAAGTCCAATTTGTGAATATATTTTTTATCATAGCTGCACGTAGTGATGGTCGAGTCACCCTATGAATTACGTGCGAGAAGAGAAAACGATTTAAAAATTACTCAGCAGCACAAATAATGACTCACATCACTTATTATGTATGTCTGTTAATCAACCCTGCTCCGACTCCAAAGCCTCCACATCTCTGTACTCAACACATCAACCCATCAGACATACAGACGTGTCTCCACTTCCTCCTACAATCCAGAAATGAAGCCAAAATATCCAGGATACGCACACTGCCATCTTGCACATTTGGAGCCAGAGTCTGCACACTTGTGATTGGGGGAGGGAGCTGTGGTGTTGTGGTCCCATTGTTACATGCATGACACGAAGTCAGTGTCAGCTGTCAATCATGATGTTTCCCCGTGTTTTTGTATCATCAAAGTTACTGGAAAAATAACGACTTGAATCTACATCAGGGTGAAAACAAATTTATTCAACGTGTAGTTTGGTCCATGACCCATATACTAAAATGGAGCTACCGGGTTTATGACCTATAATGCAGCAAACCAACAGGGGGTGATCAAGGTGATTTGGCTTTACTTTGGGGATTTAATTTCGTCCATGATTGTCATGTTGTCCAACATCAGTGTGATAAGAACTACCTAAAATCTACTTTGAAAAAATGTATTTGTCATGTACTTTGACTCTTTTGTTTGTCCCATCCACTAACATGGCAGAGGCAGCATCTATGACCCATACTGTAGCCAGGCTTTCACTATTGAGGGTAGGCCACCTGTGTTTTGGCAGCGCTCAGAGCAACAACACAAATTCACTGGTTCCATGTGTAAAAATATGTGGAAATGCGAACCACTACAAAGCCTGTGGAGAAAACTGGACTGACTAAAAGATGATTCTTCCTGCTCCATCAGATGCATCTGATATGGGCGACTGAAAAACGCTGCTGGAATGTTTTTTGGGTAGACACTTCCCGCTGTTTACCTGAAATCTATCTGAGCTCTTGTTTGATGCAAAAATAAAAATGACTAATGTACTTGTGGTGCCCACCTATATTGAGCATTGTTCTGGTTGGTGTGGCTCTCAGAACCTTTCAAAGATATTGTGAGAGAGGAATATGGTACAACCGCGAGGGAACTGAATGTATTTCTGTACATTATTGCAGAGCCACTTGGGTTTTAGTATGTGTGTGTTCTCATTTTTGTAAAAAAAATTTGACCTTTTCCAGCATAAACACTGACCTGTTCAGGACCAGTGGACCTCATGTGGACAGACACCCGGTCTGAATGAGGCAAAGCATCTTTCTGAGTTCCTGGTTAAGGTTAGGGTGAGGCATGAGCTGGTCATGGTTAAGGTTAGGGATAAGGTTTGGTTAGGCTATCCACAAAAAATGAAAATCAATGCTAATTCCTAATAACGATAACCTAGAAAGTGTGTGTAGTGGGATCACGATGCTACGATGACTGTCGGCCATTGGTGAAGGACGGCCCAACCCTGCGAGCCAAGCACGAAAAAGTGTCAGTGTAACAGAGCAGTATTAGAATCAGCAAATGTGTTGAAATTACTACATTTCAAATCATCCCTTACATGTGTTCTGCATTGTACCACTGACTGCACCACATTTACATACCATATCTGTCCTTCTACTCGAAGATTTGCTGAGCTTATCCTCTTAGCAATTCAGGATCCACAGTATGAGCGAGGATGGAACATTTAGCTCCATTATAAAGCAGCAGGTACATTATCTAGCTTCATCTCAAGACCATTGCGTCGCCCTCATTAGTGCCATTAATAAGTAATTTAGCTCTCTAACTTCTGGCTCCCCTTTCTCCTTGTTCTATAACTGTACACACCCTGCCTTTGAATCTTTATCCTTTTCCGGCCCCACTAATTGCTTTCCTTCCTGCATAATTCCCCGCAGCTCCCAATATTACTGGACACATTGTCACTGGTGGATATGTTTGACACACGGCTGGTGAGAAGTTAAATGGCGAGGCTAAATGATGCTTTGTGGCCTGGGCGATGATTTGGATGGTAATGACCGCAATGATAAAGGACGCTTCTCCGGTCTAATAGCGTTTGATTTCCCCACTGGCCAGCGCGAGGAGAGATAGGAGGTATCAGGGTTGCTCATCCAGTGAGAATGACCTTTCATTTCACAACAAGGCCCCGCAGATAGCAGGCGCTTCTCTCTCTCTTCAAACCCTCATTAGATCGCAGAGCTTGGAGCAGGAGGGAAACTTTACTTGGCTGCAAGCTGGAAAAGTTTACAAGGTCAACTGCCATCACTGGATCTCTTGAAAACATTATCTCCCCTGAAGAACTGACTGGAAAATTTATAAACCTAGTGAGGACTTCGTCTGAAACCAATATACAGCCTATATATTTGTTTATGGTAAAAAAAAATCTGAACTAAATATATCTATAAAAATCGGAACTAATCTCAATTTTTTTGTGAAAAAAAACCAGAGGAAGTGGTGTTAGGTTAATATTTTCCTCTGAAATCAGTTCCGGCTGTGACCTTAACTGGCGATGACAAGGTATGCCACTGAGCACTGGGAGAATATCATTTTCTCCACAGTTTATTCAATTACCGAGCGCCTCGGCATAAAAATAAATCTTCTTCCCCCAATGTCTTACCCAGAGAAAATGTCTGTTATCATTTCCGAGAGCTGCTCTGAGAATCTGAATCCTGTGAGGTGCCGGCAGAGGCTACGGTGTGTGTGGGTTCGCTTTGCTCCACGGCACTGGTGCGGAGAATGAGGGCATAAAGCTTGTCCCCATCCTCCTTTCGTTCCTCTCCTCTCCTGACAAAACCCAATAACTACCCAGTGTTCCAACAATAGGCTTCAGATAAGGGGGAAAAAGAAGAGAGAATAATAACGCTCAAGTGCCACAGAGGGAATCTGTTTTTATCAACCTGGCACTCCAGAGGACAGCCTGAAAAAAAATTGTGTGTGTCGAAGGGTTTGTGCGGCAGCTCAGTGGCAATAAATACAATTTTTTTATCTGTTTCCCACAGCTGCCCCCAGTGACCCTCAGCGCAGCTGAGAACCACCGAAAATACTGACCGATAAGAGAGGCCTACAAGAGGAGAGTGAATTTTAATCACTTAAGAACATGTGTTGTGGCGATACTGTCATGTTCCCTTGGCAGAGGTAGTTAGTACAACACTACAATAGTGGAAGGAGTCCGCGGGGATGCCTATATAAATATGAATGTTGTTTATGCATGAGCTCCTCTTGGCAGGGAAGTGACTATCCGACTCTCCTGTTTCAACAACAGACAGAGCTTTGCCAGATATATTTGGACGAATGCTTTCTGTCTTGGATATGCTGTCAATAGCCCAATCGTATTTGTTTCCTGGTTGTCTCCTCTGGTTCTTTGATAATGAATGTCAGTACTTATGAGAAGTTAGAACTGTGTAACACAAAGTCACAAAACGTTTTTAAGTTTGCCGCTGTTTGCTTCCTCTCCTTTAATTAAGCAACAGTAGGCCATTTCTCAAGTTGTATCCACCGCCCCCTGATATGTGGAATATGCTAATAAAACCATCCAGTAGCACAGAAACATCTCAATTAAATCAGTCTCCTCAAGAAGTCATCTGCCGCCATCCATTTAAAGGCAGTGAGATCTGGCCCTGAACTGGCAACCCTGACAGAGGAATCAGCGCCTGGCAACTCTGACATGATTCTCGACTCCTCCAAACGCCCCATCTGTCACCACCGAGACAGGAAGCAGATAGAAACAGGAAGCAAGGCTACGGTGGAGACAAATGACGGACAAGCTTGTTGGGTAATCTGACACTGTCTGATTGGACTGTTCTCTCTTCCCCTCGCTCAAGTCCCGATGGTAAATACAGGCCGTATCAGCTGAGATTCACTCTGTCTTCTTTCCCTATCTGATGGTTGCGCTCATTGCTTAAAAATGCTGTAATTACGATCTCATATGAATCTATTTGTCCCTCCATTAGGGGGAACTCTCAGAAGGCACGGCGAGAAAACAGAGACTGGATAATGAGAGCAGAGACCATTAAAAAGCTTGAGGCTCCTAACATGATAAATTATACAGCGCAGGCAAGACATACTTAAATTCTGCTTGCTGCCCGCTCATCTCAGCCAATACACTTAGGCCTGTAATGCATGGGTAATGGGGGGACTGGGAATATCTTTAGAGACAAGAAGTTATTTGAAAGTAGGCACTTCAAAGCACATGTGGTTGGAAATATATGCTTTTAGCGCTGAGAGGTCAGTAACTCAGGGTTCATTTATCACGTGAAATACATGGCAGAATGTCAATTTGCAGCTTTTCTAGAATGCGGAGGTATAAGCGTCTGTTCTGAAAGTAGGAAACAAATGAAGAAAAATGAGGCTCTGGTGTCAAATATTATCAGGTGCTTTATTGCTCGACCATGGTTTTGGGAGAAACACACCAATTGTGGATGGTGCAGTATTGGCTGCACCTTAGTGTGTCTGAGTCCAATTCAATATCTCATTACTTTTGGTGGGAATAGGTTGAACGGAGACAACGGTCAGTGTGTCTTGACGATACGCCAGAGTACATACAGCAAAAGGCCAGAGATTCTTTCTGATATTAAGTATTGATTTGGAAAGATTGATCTAAACAGCGGTCGTATTAAAAGAGCACTGAGCGAGAACCAGTCAAGCAGATAGTGGAAAAAAATAAAAGCTGAGATAAAAAAATAAAAAGATAGAAAAAGGGGCAGATACCTGTGTGTGTGTGTGTATGAGTGCGCCTGAGGCTAAAAAGATGGGAATTAAAGCTGGAGAACAAAGAGAGAAATGGAAGGAGAACGCAAGCCATGTAGAGGAATGTTCCAGACTGGAGGAGGTGACACTAATTGGGGTGTTGGCAGCGTAGGCTGGAGAAGAATCCTCATCTTTTAGTTGAGCTGGATTGAGGAAACGTTCGCACGGTCGTGGCAGATGTCAGGAATGTTTGCTTTAGTGTCAAATCTTAACCGTTCTCGTGTAGGAGGGAGGCTCTCATTGTTAACAAGAAAGACACAATAGTAGAAACAGGGCTGGTGAGGAGGAAGAGCAGGAGTTGGGAGGGTATGTTGTCAATACCACTGTTATCATTTGAAACAGGACTTAGCTTTGTGCTCTCTCTCTGTTCAGTGCCATGCATTCACAGTTGGAATCACACATTCCTCTGCTTACTGCTGCTCGATGAGAAGCTCCATTGGTGGCTGGTGAAGCAGTTAGTGTCCTGTTCAAGGGTAACCTGGTGTTAGTATTTATTCATCCATCAGTTATTACCTCAGCCAAGGAGGTTATGTTTTTGTTTGTGTGCTTGTCGGTTAGTTAGCAGAGTCGAGCAAAGTTCGTTGCAGACCTGGATCAAGGGATCGATCCAGGAATTGTTTTGTACTTTCTTCAGCGACATGGGGCATTTTGCAACATTTCTCAGAGAATATTTAGATAGTATTGATCTTGATTAAATAAATCAGACATCCTCTAGTGAGTTTGAATGTTGGCTTGTTGGACCTAGGCGGAGGTATGCGCTGAGTGTTTCTGAGTGCTCTTCTAGTGTGTAGTTTCTAGGACAACAATATCAGTCATTAACTCCTAAAAGCCACAGCAAGGACCATGGTTTAGGTCACATCATCTAAAAACAATGTCTGTTTGACCATGACAGTTATCTTTTCTTACCTTAACATTGCCCTAATCGATATTTCTACAAACCAACCAAAATTATGTTAAAGGGGACATAGCATGCAAATTCCACTTTGTTAGTGCTTCTACAGGTTAATGTGGGTATCTGGCATGTCTACCAACCCAAAAACTCTGGGGAAAAAACACTCGCGCGTTTTGTTATAGTTCCTCTAAGTCAGAAACGTCATGCTTGAGCGACTCGATTGCGCTTCCTGGGTATTGTGTCGTAACAAGGAACTGGAAGTCTCCTACATGGTCTTGGCCCACCCCCGTCCCGTCCCCCACACTCGTTACTTCGGGTTTACACACCGGAGGCTGCGAGACAGCGCAGCGCCGTTCCCAAGCACGCAGCCGGGCTGTTCACCGAGGCGAGCATTTCTCCGCTGGTCAGCCCGCGATTCACTCACATGTGGCATTTGTCTGGATCGTTGGGACTGGGAGGCTGCAGCAGCTGCTCGGGAGCGACCGCTCGCTCTCCCGTGCGTGAGCTGGAATTTGTGTCAGCGCCCGCAGCCAACAGTGTGGAGGACTTCCGCAGTGTTCAGCGCTACTGTAACCCCCGAACCCCGACATTCAACGGGTACAACAACAAGCGGAGAAAGCAGAATCGCGGGCTGACCTTATATATACAGTCTATGGGGCTGACCAGCGGAGAAATGCACGTCCCGTGTGAACAGCCAGGCGGCTGCGCGGAGAACGGCGCTGCGCTGCCTCGCAGCGGTCTTCCACACTGCCAGCTGTGTGGAAGACTTCCGCAGTGTTCAGCTCTACTGTATGCCGGGTTACAGTAGTTACGCCGGGTTACAGTAGTTCCTGAGGTTACAGTAGTTACGCCGGGTTACAGTAGTTACGCCGAGTTACAGTAGTTACGCCGGGGTACACCGGACGCGGAAGCGCCGCTGCGAGGCAGCGCAGCGCCGTTCTCCAGCACGCAGCCGCCTGGCTGTTCACACGGGATGTGCATTTCTCCGCTGGTCAGCCCCATAGACTGTATATATAAGGTCATCCCGCGATTCTGCTTTCTCCGCTTGTTGTTGTACCCGTTGAATGTCGGGGTTCGGGGGTAAATGATGGTCTTCATAGCCCCCCCCCCCTCTCTTTCTCTCTCTGTCTGTGTGCTTGTGTGCTTGTAGTGGATGGGCAGAGGGGGACATTTAATTATGTGATTGGGAAAATTAAAACTCCAGGACAACAAGGGGAATACAAAGTATGGGATGCATATTTGATAATTTATATCATATAAAATATGTAATTTATATTGTTTAAAATCATGGGGGGAGAGGGGGGAGGGGGGAGCTGGCTCATTAGCATTTAAAGGAACAGGCACTCAAAACAGGTCACTCTGTGGAGGGCTGTTTTATACAGGGTAAAAAGGGTGCTGTTTTATATGATCCTTGTGGTATTTTGACCAAAGTATGTTACAGACATTTCATTAAGACCCCAAGGAACCATATCAACTTGTGGTAAAATGGGCATGCTATGTCCCCTTTAAAGGGATCACTTGTAGTGACATAAAATGATCTCCAGTTAGCCTTTTAGCCCCCTTTAGCTCTGGCCTGATGAACCCACTGCACAACACAAGTCTAGCTCTATACAATAGACAGACAGTTAGCAGCAGAGTGGGGCACTTGAAGGTAAAAGGTCTACATATAACCTCCAGCAGTTAGTGGAGAGTAAAACAGAGCTTCCAGGGGAGTGGATGTTGAGTGTAGCTTTGTCAGGTGGTGAGAAACATAACAGCAAATTCATGCTAATGTCGCCCCGTGTCTGCTGGATATAAAATAAGTTACTGTCTTCAAACTTGTTTGGCTCAGCTTTTTGCAAACATACATATCACTGCTGCTCTTAGCTATTGGCCTTAGTTTCCTAAACCTAACCAAACCAAACACGGAATAAGAAAATTCTAATTCCAAAATATTTTGGTACTGGGAAGGACTTGGAATTTGCTAATACAGCAACAGGGACATGATCCCCTACCACCTTCCCACCCACCAAAGGAGGCCGCACAGCTGGGAACTGAAGTCCTCCTAGTGGACAAGGTGGGATGCGTAATGTGGTGGTTTGAACGTTTTTGACCTCCTGGATACAGTTGGTTAGTAAATAATTGGGGTGAAAAGAACGTTACTTTTTAATTTTCGACACCCACACAGTCCCAGCTAGTCTATGAACCAAAACCAGCACCTGTCCTGCCACGAGCCCTTTATTCTGTCTTGAAGCAAACACAAACTGTTAATGAGGAAGAATTGGGCAATAACATGCATATGAATATGTGTGTGTGTGTGCTGGTGTGTAAAGACTAGATATTTTAAGCAAAGGGACAGAGAAAATTGCGGAGTTCATGTGTGCACACATACCGCGGGGACTGTATGATATATGGCAAGGGTTTTTAGCAGTTTGGTATTTTCTATCTGTGCCTATAGATGATCCATGGAAGTGCTTTGTATGTGCGTGTGAGCGGGGAGGGTGTGTACATGCCGTCCTTGGGGAGTAGACCTAGCTATGCGGGTCAGGGTGGCTGTGATCTGAATGGAGAGCATTAATATTTAAACACAGGCTCCTGAGGGAAAGAGACTGTAAATGATTCATGATTTATACTGTGGGCTCTCAGCAGCAAAGGCTGCAGCTCTGTAAAGATTCACTGATTCCTCCCTGTTTATGTGCCCTGCTCTGTCCTCTTGTTCCTGCATGGGGTGCCTTTCATCTTGCATTCAGTCTCCAAGGGTAATGTCTTCTTCACTTGTTTCTCTTGATTTATTTTTTTCCTGACTAACTTACATTTGTACTTTCTTGCTGTCAACTTTCTGAGCACATTTGCCCCAAACCGAAAAAAAATAGGAAGGAATGTAGGGTGTTGATTTTAAAGTGTAGATCAAGTTTCATATTCAGGCATCAATATTGTTGTATTATAAATGTTAAATTGATAATGTCATTTAGCTGTATTTTTTGTACACAGTTTAAACTTGGGAGGTTACATGACAGAGATTGACTGATATTTGAGGCCTGGTGTTGCCCTTTAACACGTTGACAATGTCTGTAGTGCATGACTACCCAGAGCACATCATAGCCCACTATAGCCTGTGAATGTTAATAAAGAAAACCTTTCCCTCCTTATCAACATGGCCACGTAGTGTTGGTTATACTATTATGATATAAGACATATGCCCCTTTATAAAAAAAAAAATGTTTTTATGAAATTTATGATTTCATAGCAAGATTTAATTACTATTATTTAAATTGGATATAAAATAAAACACACAACAATGGTATTAAGAAATTACTTCTCTCACCAAACCCCCCGCCCAATATGTCTTTTTGATAAAATGAAGTCACAGAGAGAGGTAATTCTTGTCTCCTGTGTACAATAAATCCTATGTGGGGTATTTTTAATCTTCCTGACATTCAACAATACTGTGCGCAGCCTCTATTATTAATAGCTGTTGAACAAAATGTTTAAATGGTGTAAACCCCCACACACAACACCACTGCTCCCGCCTGCGCTGGTGTCAGTGCAGGGGCGCCTGTCTGTTTGCCAGGAGAGAGACAGATCGAGAGAGACAGAGGGAACCGTGTGCTGGAAGGAGAGGGAGAGAATAAGAAAGAGATGCATGGACAGACAGGTTCGAAGTGGCAGCAGTCAGCCCTGATGGAGACGGATGGCAGGATGAGGAGATAAGAGCTCAGAAGGTGCAGGAGAGGTTGCGTTTGCGAGATGCCGCGCTCGCTGAAAAGCTGGCAAGATAGATGGTGAGAGGGGCTGCAGGAAAGTGAATCAGGGCTCGACAGAAATGATGAGCACCGAGCATGCCTCCGTTACAAAATGGAGGGGCGAGAGGAGAGGGGCTGGGGCGGAAGAATGTGGCAAAGAGAGATTTATGGAAAGAGGAAATTAAAGAGAGAGAAAGGAGGGTAAGTGTGGTGGGGGGTGAATATGTAATGAAGGAGAGGAGGGCGTTCGGTGATTATACCGCATTTGTGGGGCGAGGAGAAAGAAACAAGAGATGGGTTAGGTTCCCCGGTGAATCCACAGGCACTTGACTGATCCACCACAGCCACTTAAGACTCTAGGAGCCCAGAGCCACTCAGTGCTCCGCCGCCTGTTTCATAGTGTCCACACCAATTATCATCCAGCCCTCACTCACCACTGCAATATCAGAGACAAGGTACAACAGGGAAGAATGAATGACAGCAGTGGCACAGGGAGAATTAAGTGTACGGATTCAAACGTTACAATGAATCATGACAGGGATCTTAATACTGAGGTTACAGAGAAATGTTACGATACCATTTTCCCAGTACCGCTCTGATACCAGTGCATTTAAAAAAAAGAATATAACGACTACTCATATAACATATTTTAACAGCTGCTGCTTAACCCGGGTGGAAGTGATGATTGCTATCATTGTTGTGGCCTGGCTCAGGTTAAATCCTTTCAAAGACAAATACAGATATACAGCCATAGAACTTATTTTATTGTGTAGTTTGACAGTCGTAACTGAAAAAGAACACAACTATGAAATTGACAAGTTTGTCAGTTCTCTCTGTCGCTGTGGGGATGTCTTTACTGAGTTTATTGCATTGTTTCAATGTGATTTTTCTTTCAATGCTTTATGAGATCGCTAAAGTAATTGGCAACACCTTGCCCCGACATTCAAATTCGACTCGAAGTAGCGTCATTGACATTGTGTTTTCAGCGTTGAAGTCCGCTGATATGTTCAGACGTCAGAAATGAACATATTTTCATGGACCGTCAGAAATGCTAACATCCGCTAGCTTTGCCACTTCTGGTTTATTGTCCTCAGACAACACGTGGCATCTTATTTTGGAAGGAATATTTAACTTATTTATCTACTTTGAGATGCCTCATTTACATTTAGCTTTGCTCAAAATGAGCTCGTCGTATGGAAGGGAAATGTAGCTGTTACTAAGTTACTACTACTGCTCAGACGGGGGCCTTTTAAACTTGTTACTTTTCATTATTTTCTATGGAGGAGCTCACTCAGGGGATCAGCTTTCTTCTCTGCCAAAGCAAGACGACCAGCTTTTTCTATTATCCAAGAGTTTCTCTCCTTCTATGCTGGAAGGAAAAGATCGTCCTGAAGGAATACGCACGGGCGGAATTTAATTCAGATTGCCATCAGGCTCATCTTCATCTAAAGGCGAGTACTCCTGTGAGTATTTATGATTAATTCAATTATTTTAATGATATGGTGCTGGTGATTATAATGATGATTTCAATGATTGCTTATCTACTGAGTACAAACACTGCGTACTGTGTGTAATCCCCACCTGAAGAAAGCCCCTCTCAAGTCACCGCAGGCTTGTGGGACAAAGCTTATCATACAAATGCATATTAAAACTACACATGCAGTTTCTAAAGCAACCAAATCTAGTAAGAGGTGATTCAATTCTGCCAAATATGATCCTGTGGTTTGTGACTCAGCAACTGAATGGCCACATTTGTTCTACCACACATCCAGGGGTTTCTATCCAGTGGACTTAATGCCTCCTTCAGGGTGAAACAAGGTTCATGCAATGTTTGTTATTAATTGGAGATTGTAGTTATTTTTTTGGCCTGTGACCTTTAAAAGCAACGAAAAGTTTAATAACAGTGATTTGTCACAGGTTCTTTACGTCTGTGAGCATTTCAGAGATATAAAACCAGTGTGCCACAATCTGTTTATTCAGACTAATCTATTGAACCTATATCTGTATGACCCAAGCTGGATTTTAGTTTGCTCTACTATCAATGCGCGACTGTAAGTTTTGAAAGAGAAAATACCATATTCCTTCTCTGACAAATGAACAGCTAATATAGAAATAAAGATCACCCCTGGTGGCTGGCTGCAGTATAGGTCATAATCCCTGCCTCCTCCATGTTAGAGGGTGGGACATGAACTAAAAACTGGAGGGAGCACACTTAAGTCCAGTCATCATCACCTACGTCTACCTATACTTGGCATTGTTTGGTTTGTGTTTTTATTTGTTTTCCTTTTTTTAATAAAATGCATAGAAAGAAGCAGTTTTGCCGTTTAAATCAAGAAAATGTATCAACCGCTTCACTTCAACAATTTCGTTGCCACTGTGATATCATAATGGTACTACTACCAGAAAAACGAACATCCTCATTGTTCAAACAAACAAATTCGTTGGAGGGTGAAGACTCCTGTGAGCCCCTTCTTTTCTTCTTGCGTTGTTTAATGCTGTCTCACTTGGTCTGAACTATCCAACTAACCCAAACCGAACCATGGTTCAGTTCGTTCCAGACAGAGACCAACTCTTTTGGTCTGACGAAGTCGGTGGTGGTCCACCTCTCTCAGCTGTTTTTTTGGTTCAGACTAAATGTCTCAAGGTCCAGGCCAAACATGGGAGGTGCAGTAGTGCCCTTGAACCTGATATTCAAGGACAGATAGTTTATACTTAAATCTTTTTCTTTCTTTTTAAACACTCTCTTGTGCTTTATCTTCGTTTGATGTTAAATCCTCACCCAGGAGAAAATTATAATAACATACCTGTGCGTAGCCTGAAAGGTGAAACTCGTTATTCTCTGTGTCTCAATGTCATTACAACATATCCCTTGGGGTTCATGATATAAATGTCTTCATACAGCTTTACTACAGCACTGTCACAGCTACAGAGCGTGCATCAAAAGTGAGTCCGCTAGTTTGAGTTTCCTGATGATGTTCGTCGTCATTGTTATGAATTGATATTGAGGGAAAGTGCTGAGCGACTTTGAAAATGTTAATTTCAGGAAATCCATCTGGACAGGCATTAAGGCCCCACAGGCACCAGAGCGATGCCGAAATCATAATGGTGCTATTTTCTGTCTGTCTAATGGTGTGAATAACACTGTGAGGAATGCCATCATAATGTAACAAGAGGCTGATCTATACACTGTCAGATGGAAAAACATGCACAGCTGCAGTGTGTGTGTTTGTTTGTGTGTGTGTGTGTGTGTGTGTGTGTGTCTACATGCTCCAAACTCTGCAAAGATCCTGATGCATGCAGAGACCATTTTGGTGAGTAATTGTTGATGGTATTCATTTAACTCATTCCAAGAAACACACACGTTTGTGTTGAAGGTTAAAGGGATTGTTCACCCAAAAGAATGTTACATTACTCATTATCTACTCACCAATATGATGATGTTTACCCCTGAAACTCCAGAAAAATTGTGTGGACTCAAACACTTCACCCACCCCTCCACCGGCACAGTGGTGAGTAGATAATGTGTGAATTTCAATTTTGGATGAACTATCCCTTTAATACCTGTGATCTGTTCACATACTCCACAGATAATGAACTTCTAACTTTCAAGACTCAGAGGGAAAATATTTTTTTTTACTCCTCCAACGTCAGTACAGGCTCTTTTCAGTCTGCAGCTAGACACCCTCCTCTGTGACTAATGACTCTCTATGAATAGAACACAGGGCGTTAAAACATTTGATTGATGCTTTGACGATTGCCAAGCGTCCCTGCATACATCATTTCAGCTTTTCATTCTTCCGTTTCCGACAGGTCAAACTGAGGAAGCGAGCAGCCAGTATGCAAACATTACTCGAGGAGAAAATGTGCCATTGTGACGAGGACGAAAGCTGCAAAATTGACAGCCGCGTTTTCAAACCACGGATGTATGAAGGAGAAGTGAATGAAGCGTTCAAAGATGGTGCCCCATTTATTCTAATGAAATTTGCCTGCTGGCCACAATTGATGCTTATGCTAAATTCCTCACCTACAGGAAGTGTTTATTTGTCTTGCAGTTGTAGGTTAGAACAGAAAAACAGTGTGGGATTATACTGTATATTTCCATTTCATACTCGACTGCAGGAACTTTCTCCGAGAACGAGGAACCTTTGCAGAAACTCTGTGCTTTTGCAACAAAGAGACCAGGGTCTAAATGAGTTCTAGGGGAATGTTTTCACTTTGTTACTAGAGCTTGTCTCCTTTCCAGTGTTGACTCAATAATTCCATTTGTAAATCAGTGAATCACAATCAACAGCAGCATGATTTGAATATCCAACATGTTTACTCCAAAGAATGTGTTTAAAGATGGACGTTTCCACTATCCAGGAATGAAGCCACGCTGGATGGAGCTGTAATGGTGAGGTCCCGCAGATACAGTCAGTCTTTTTTGTTAATCACGACATTTCACCCTGTTTTTATAGCATCAAATTACTAATTACAACCAAACTTACTGGAAAAAATTGCCCTTGAACAAACATCAGTGTGATAAGAAATGCCTAAAATAACAGAATTCATCTTTCAGGAAAAACTACTTGACATGCATTTTGACTTGTTGTCGGGTCCATGTCCAATCCACTCTGCAAGAACCTATATCCTTGAAAAAAGTTTCTGGGACTAAAAGTTCCCGGTATTTTTGGAACTGACACTTATTTACTACATCTCATTAGCTCTAGGCTGCAATACCATAGCAATGATGCTTGTTGATGTTTTTTCTACAAGTATCCTCGACAGGTGGATGCTGCTTCAGTTGTAAACAGGAAAATTAACAAAATTAACGACTGTTTGCTGGAAAATAAGAGGCCTGCTTTTGTTTACCTCCAAAAGCAACGACCTGTTGTTTCCAAAATTACTCTACTTTGGCAATGAGGCTCCTGCAGTCATTGTAAACCACTTGCATTCCATAAATGAAATAAAAGCTTTGCAGGCAAATTGTCAGTTACTTTGACATTTTGTTGTGTTTATTCAGGCGTGTTTGTTTGTGCCGTGATGGTCACCTGACCCAGCCCTACCTGTGTGTGTGATATTGGGCTGTGTTGTAGAGTTTTCACTCTCAGGCTCCTTGTTCCATCTATAATTGATGGGCCGGGGCCAGAGGACATGTCGGAGTCACTCCACACAGCCTGAGTGTGACAAGGCCACACCGAGTGACGAGGCAACTCGCCGCTCCTCTCTCCATCTACATTCGCCACACACTTCACACATTCCCGCACTTGTGGGACGTGCAAGCCACACCAGGAAATATAGTTAAAAGAGAAGAGGAGAGAGAGAGAGAGAGAGAGAGAGAGAGAGAGAGAGAGAGAGAGAGAGAGAGAGAGAGAGAGAGCAGTAGAGTTGAGGTGGAAGTATACTGTCTTTATTTCCAGGATCCGTAAATATGGTGTTTGTGTTTGTGTGTGCGTGTGTGTGTGTGTGTGCAGGCATAAAGAATAATGGAGCATTGAAATTGCACCCGTGCAAGATACCCACGCACTATCACACATACAGCTATGCGGGCATTTACATTTAGGTTATTGTGCAGCTTCATACATACACACACAAACATGCTATGAGCCTACAGTAACTGCACCCACACATTTACACAATCATAATCTTTAATCCTGATGATGAGGCTGTTTTGTACCATCTCCCAGCTGTTATGGGTGCCATAATGGGAACATGGCACCTGTTAGGCATTAAGAAGCACATCACTCTGTCTGGCTTGTCTCCTGTTTACCTTCTCACAGCGATTTGCATGATGTTCCATGACGGAGCCAAAGAAAGCCCTTTTTTTTTAAGAACTCACTGTTGCTGGCTCTTACCTCCAGCATCTATGTACTTGAGAGCACTTAACACATTTATGGCCCGAATGATCTCGAAGGCATAAGTGAACTTGATAAAACTGGTTGTTAATTTTGATTCCCAGGACCTGCAGCTCTGCTGGGTTTCATTCAGCTATGCAAGGTGATGGAAGGTGAATGTGCTTAACTGTGAATTTCCAATAGGCACCTGGTGGAAACCAGCAGGTTCTGGTCTGGAGTGGAAAATAACTGGGAAATATTTCCGCTTTAAGTGGTTCAAATGTGGCAATGAGATTGATTGAGCAAATCTGCAGTAGAAAAAGAGAAGCATAAAATCAGTTTTATAACAAGTGGTGAGTATCCAGTAGCATTTCCACTACCATTTAATAACACATTATTTTGAAAACAGTAAAGGTCTGCCATTTAAAATCTTACTTAAGTGCAGTAGTATCAGCTACATGTTCGTTTTAAAAGGTTAAGGTATTCATTCTGCAGAAAAATAGCTGCAAGAGTTTTATATTTTATTAAGATTATTACCAATGCACATGTGAGAATCATTTCAAACACACAATGAAATACAGGATACAGTATATTTTCATCAAGATGTAATACTGTGTCCTGTGTTTATTGAACAGTTATTACTGTATAACACCATAGACTAAATGCAAAGATGGACAACCTGCCTCCACTTCCTCCTGTTGTACACAACAGATGCCAATATTTTCGGGATATGTGCACTGCCATCGATCGGGGGAAGGCGCAGCTGTATGGAGGTCCCGCCGATAAACACACTTGACCAATTGCAACCCAATCTCAGCTCTCAATGATGATGTTTTACCTTATTCCTAGGAAAATGAACACTTGAATAAACATCATTGTGATAAGAAACCATTTTTGAGGAAGATTTATTTGACGTGTACTATTTCTATTTTATTTTTAATGTGTCCTTTCGAATAACATGAAGGAAGCAGGGTTATACTGCAGCCAGCCACCAGGGGGCGATTAAGATGATTTGGCTTCACATTTGGGGTCATGTCGTCCATCTTTATATGCAGCCTCTGAACAACACAGAGCATAGTGTGGAGCATGATGTGCTCCACACTATGCTATATTCACTTAGCTACACCCAAGATCAAATGTTTTGGAGTTGATTTAAATCTCTCTTGTAACTAAACACCCATGTACGGTTGTTGTAGACACACCAACTTCCCCCTGTCACAATGCTTTCTCTAAAACATTGCTCATGTCTAAATAAGCATCAGTCACAAGTCCAGAAAAAACATTGTTAGTTCTCACTCACCTCCTTCAAAAATGTTTTTAATGTAAAATGACTGTCTTATAACAGCTATAATGTTACCTTACTGTTATTGTTTTTAATGTCACTGTTATATACAGTAAATACAATGTATTATTATTAATATGTATTAACAAATTAACCCAAAGTAAGCAACCAATATAGAAAACAGGTGTTTGGGGCCAGCAGGTCCCTTTGGATGGGGTGTGGAGGTGTGAGGTTGGTTTGAACTGATGCAGTAAAACATCGCCTTGCTGTCATACACCCTTAAGTTCAGTTTTTATCTTTGCCCCGATGAGCAATTAGTTTCACAGCTAGTATTAAAAGCATCATTACTCACGCACTGCACAGGAAACAACAGATAGCTGGCTGCCAGCGCTAGGTGTTGATCCTAAATTTCACAAGGGAAAGGAAAAGTGTGAATCAATTTTAAATACAATTATTAATAAACGCCAATTGTTGACATCATGACTGACAAGCGGCCACGACCTTCTTTCGTCATTTATCGACATTTCAAAAGGCCGTAAGCAGCACAGGTGAAGAGCTCCTCTGACCTGTTTTTCTCAGCTGTAAGATTGGGGAGCAGATGGCAGAACGTTAAACACAGAATGTGAGGAAGGGCAGACTCAGAGATGATGGCACTTGCTTTGTTCACCACCTGCTTGCTGCATAGACCCAATCACACAACCCGCAGTACTGAGAGCTGAGAGTTATTAGATTGGATATAAATACACTTGATATATATCAGGGATATATATAGACGGGGAAACTTAACTCCCTTTTATCAAACTTGTCAGTAATGCAGCGCACAAAAAAATTCTAGGTGGATGGTATTTGTTATTTCTCTTGTTTCACGAGTTATCGGCTCTTTGAGACAAACTAACGAAACAAAATGTTTTTACCTTGCGTGGTTCTATCAGATCAGGAGAGGCAACAAGGCTCTTCACAAATTCTCCTTTTTCTTAGCTATTAGCTCATTAGAACATTGTCTCCATCTGCATGCGGCCTTGTGAAAGCTGCTTGGGCACCAAACTCCTCCGAAGAGCATAAACTTTATCTAAGCGCATTTGTCTTGAAATTCAGACAGCTTAGCTGCACGTTTCCAGCTGCTATGATGCTCCAGACTGGCCTTTTTCCATCAGAGAGCGCATTCATGCACACTTGGCACACTGACTTGTCTTCGCCTTCAACTAAATAACTGTTTTTCCATTTCTCCTCCAAACCACAACGCTCCGTATCTAATTTTCTTGACAGTGGCCATGGCGCAGTAGATTATTGAGGTAGGAACATGCGTTATGAGGCTTGTCAAATGACTAGCCTATCATGGCCTCGCAGAGTGACTAGGAAGGAGATGCCACCTGCCTTCCTCATCAGCCTTTATCTGCACCAGCTTATCATTGGCCAGATCAGCATGGCAAGATATTGCAGACTTCTCCGGCTTCTCAAATTAGTCCCTTACCTCGCACAATAGAATTTCATAAACTGTAAGATGTCGTGTACTGACACCTCACACACATTTGCATACTTTTGCCATTGCAGGTACTTAATGAAGGTATAGTGTTGGTTAGTTGGCTGAGAAATTTGACACCTCTTACTGCTGTGGCTCAGTGAATTATTTTTCACTTCTGTTCCTTCTTTGTTCGAACTTCAGGACATTTATACCTCTTTCACAACAAAATTAGTGGGTATACGCAAGTTTTATAAACACATACAAACCAACTAGAGGGTAATTGACTCCTTTCCCATTGCCAGTAGAGGAGTTTGCCTCTCTGTTAAGGAGCTAACACATTTTACTTAAGTCCCTCTTTCCAACTCAACGGCAACTGAACCATTTTACATCACTTAGAATTTCAGCACTTGTCATAACGTCAAGTCGGAAAAGGTGTTAAATAAAGAAACGCATTCACCTGGGTGTTATGTTTCCATCAGAGCCGATTGAAACATGTGTCTACTGCAGAGTAATTTAACACAGGAGTGAATGCTGATTCTATCCATTCCTATTGCATATAAAAGCCAGATGTTATTGGGTGTTCGTGAGTTTTTTGACCAGTGGTAAAGGGGCTTTATACATAACTACTGTTTCTGCAGATGTTTTCTATAGGTGAAGCATATTGTGACCATTCAGACTTTGGCCATAGCGCAATTAAAGTTATTAGGGCCCGAGCAGCGACAAAATGAATCGCATTTTTGACGGCTTGAACATACTAGAAAACTCTTTTGATGAGTCGCCGTCAAATCACGAGGTTGTTGTATCTCGGACATACATGGTCCATGACAAGAGTCCCCCCAGTTTTTGCACGTCTTAATATTTGATGTACTCCTACTCATCCATTGACCACAACCATGTCAAATTTTGTTAGAAGGGCCTCAAGACATTCCTGATAAAGTCTTATCTGTGAATTTTCGGGGACGTCAAATTTGAACGTGTCGCCAATTGCTGTAACTTCAGTGTACTTTGTTCAATGTCCCTCAAACTACATGTGTGTAACAACAGCCCCCCCCCAATTGTGATTTGTGAATATGGGCTATACAAATAAAATTTGATTGATTGATTGATTGATTATAAGTTAAAAGCTATTACACAGCCAAGATCACTGGCGTGTCATTGATCTTAATTTGGCAGTGATCTTGCCTTTGATCATTATTTTGTTAGTGAAAATAATGATCAAAGGCAAGATCAATGCAAGATCAATGCCTTTGATCATTATTTGATCAACTTTAAAGATCAAAGCTTGCAGCTTACAGTTTATTACTGTAAGAACAATACAAACCCTGTCCACAGTCATTAAATCACTATAATCAATCACTATATGACATAGTCTGTTTAATGGTCATTTTAAGAATAATATAAATCACCAGAAGAAATAAGTGCCCCCAGGACACAATCTCATTGAATCTCCTGGACCTTCAAGGCAACTGTGCTGGACTGACTCACAAATACAGAGCTGGGACACAGCAATTGTTCCTTGGTGGCGGAGAGACAACCTGCAACTCAATGTAAGAGAAAACGCACCACACCATTGGTATAATCAGTCCGACAACAGTTTGAGGCATGTGATGACGATGAGATTCTTTTGAGGAGTAGTAAGACACAGTTGTACACGTGTAGATTAACAAAGTCTGTGGTTGTATATAATGCAAAAAACATTAAAACACGCCAGAAAAAGACTAACAATTTAAAAAAGAGGTTGTGCAATTGAAAAGGTAAGTGGACTTTTGAGGGAAAGAAATAAAGAGTTAAAAGAGCAGGTACGTGTACTCAGAGAAAGTAATGAAGCGTGGACCGAACCACAAGGTGAAAAATTGGTTTGTTGTTTCTGTGTTACTTTCAATTTCTCTGTCTAAGGAACTCGAATTTCTAGTGTTGGATGTCTCTCTGGGTCCTAATAATAATGTTGTGTTGATTGGGGCCTATCGCCCCCGGTCTGCTAATTCAAATGCATTGGACAAATTGGTTAATCTTTTATCTGGCTATGAGACCTGCAGAAATTTTACCATTGGGTGATCTTAACCTCAACTGGCTATCATCCACCTCTGAAGGCCTAAGAAATCATTGCATCGAACTGAATTTAATTCAACTCATCTCTTCACCCACTAGGCCAGACACTAGAAATCTGGAAAAGGAGACTCTCATTGATATAATCCAAACAAACAAACCCCACAAATATACATAGTGGTGTTTTTGCCTTAGACCTGAGTGACCATTGTCCAATATTTTGAGTCTCCAGACAAAAAAAGATTCCCCCATGTGATATTGTAAAGAGGGATTTGCCAAGTCAAGCTATTTTGTTGATACCCTATCAGATTGTAAAAGTAATCCTGCAAAATAAGTCAAGGCATTTAATCATGGAAATGATTATTCTCTACCCAAACATATATCACTTGATGCTGTCCTTGTCTCAGAAAAATCTTAAATCTGTGATATTTTTAATAATCATTTTATTACCTCTGGTCACCTGTTTGATAACCAAACCCAATCTGCTCTTGAAACAGTCAAGGATGGACATAGCAGTAATAACAATAGTCCTCCCAATGACTGTTTTTCTCTAAGACACTTCTCTGTCATTGATGTATTTGATGCATTGGCCTCGATTGATCCAAAGCAAGCTACTGGAGCAGACCTACTGAATGCTAGGCTTTTTTAACCAACATTTTTAACCTTACTATTGTGTCAGGGATTGTTCCTAATGTATGGAAGGCAGCACATGTACTGCCTCTAAACAAAGGCGGTGATTTTAGCGATCCAAATAATTACCGCCCTATCAAAATGTTCATGTTTAGTAAATATTTTAGAAAATACTATCTATACTGCGTCAGATTCTATCTCAGCATTGTATTTTAAACCCTCATCAGTCTGGTTTCAGACCTGGTCACAGCACTTTGAAGGCAGCATGTAAGGTGGATTAAGGAATGTTGTATTGCCCTGAATATTGACTTATCTAAAGGACTTGTATATGTGGCTATCTTATCCCTTTTTTAAGACATTTTACTCATCTGCTCTGCTCTCACTTGGTTTATATCCTGTCTAAATAAAGGTTATCTATCTATATCACTTATTAGGGCCCTATTGCTTTTCGTCTGTGAAAAGGACGTTTTTTTTAAATCCACTGTGCATTGTCCAGTCAGCACCAAAATTCTCACCTATGGTCAGAGTCCCGGCTTGAACAGCTCCATATGTTAATATTAACTCAGGGTCATAGCGCCACCTACTGATCAGCGTGAAAATTAAGTTGTTGTAACTCCACTGTACATTGTCCAATCGGTCCCCAAATAGACACGTTTATCCTTCCAGCAGAGCGCAAAACGCACGCAATGCAGAGCCGCTTCGCCCGCTCCCTGTCCGCCCTCCACCACGGCTGCATCGGGTCCCAAGTTCGCAAGTGCTCTGGCCCGCACATTGCTGCTTCGCTGCCCTAGTATTTATCATTAAATCAGTTGTCAATTTTTGGTTTATATTCATGTAATAAGCATTGAAACATCAATTACATTTATATCTGCATGATCAATAAAGGAAAAATAATCAGTTACAATATTCAATCTGCTTGTAGAGATCAATTTGACCCTGACAGAAATGATCACTGGGAGCAGTTTCCACTGTATTTAAATTATTCTGTTGAACAAGCTGTCTCCATCAGTTACCATCAGCTCTTCAGCTCTCTCACACAATTTGTTGTTACACAAATTTAAATTCTATACAGTCCCACAGGTTTTACCAACATATTCTAAATTAATGACTTCATGACACAATTGTTACATCCAATAACAATGCCAGAATCTTTTGTATGTAGGTATAAGAAAACATATACAGATATTTTCTCTAGTGCTGTAAGTGTGGTGCTACAGAAGTGAATTAAGTGTCTGGCAGATGGACATAAATGCATTTTTTCTTTATTCCCACAGCCCCACAGGACAAATGATTTGTAATGAATTTAAATAGAGCGAACCACTGGAATGTTTTGGGACCATAGTCCACTTTTCTGATTGGGAATGGAAATCCCTGAAACTGTAACGGCATGTTTTACTGTATCATTGTGCCTTGGCACATCTAGGGAAATCAGAAGCATCAGCAAACCGAACACTGTGCCTTGGCGTCAATCTACCGCCACTGGATAAAGCCAGCAAATTAAATCAGCTGAGGTGGGGCGGGGGCAGGCTTACACAGCAGAACAACTTCCCCCATTGGCTTACAGCAGATCTCCCAAAATGCAATTAGGAAGTCACGCTGACAAAAATGAAAACAGGGAGAAGAAGCAGGAGACAATGAGTTTACTGAGGGGACACCACGTGTTAATGTGGGTCTGTGAAGTAGCCAACGTCAGAGGAAGCCAGAGCTGGACCCCATGTGGAGCGACTTGTATAGGTGTTCAGTATAACAAGCTTGGAGATGATGAATGAGCTTTGAATAGTTTGTAAGAGCAAATAAAGAGAACAGGAGTAAGAGACAGATTTTAGTGCCATATGAAAAATAATCGCCGTCCATGTACGGCTCAAAACACATATCACATTCATGCAGAATGGGCGTGTGCATGCTGGTGTAAACAGGAAACTGGATTTCTACTCTCCTGTTGGTCGTTTAGTTGCAGAAAATACTACGAACAAGGAACAGCAATGGGAAAAAGTAAGACCAGGAATTTTTTTTTGCTTGGACTGATGACAAGCTCGAACAGGGTTAGCAAAAAATACAAAAACAAACCCAAAACAGACTTAAAACAGGCCATCCCTACAGATAACCTTAAAAAACAGTTTGTATTTATGTGGCATATAGTTAGGGCAAACAAACACAGAAAAACAATTAGAGGATGCCAAAGTTGAAGCTATATCTCTCCCTAAAGGATCTGAGGGAGAGATAAAGGATCATTTTGTAGTTTACTGCCCACTTGAGGTGGCGGGAGTCTATTGTCCCTAGAAGCTGATGCGTCTATTATCTCTGTCATTTTTGTGGGTGAGACCTTGTCCTGTAGACAAAGTCCGAGCTTGTTAGGAGAGAAAGAGTGTGTGTGTGCTTGTCGGTGAGGGTGACAGCTGGAGCAGGGATAGAGGTATAACTATGGAGTGAGGTGTTTGTGCAGTTCAGTTTGTCAGTAAATAAATGTTATGACTCCACAATGCTTACTCACCGTACTATCACTGCTGTCAGATGCCGCTCCATAATCCACCGCCAACAACTGTCAAGTATAGCTGTGACAATTGGTAAATGGACTGTATATATTCCAGTCTTATCAACCACTCAAAGTACAAGCCACATTCCCTCATTCACACGCACATAATACAGTGCTACTTTATGCTGCACTTTTTCTATCACACACCATTCATAGTCTGCCGGCACAGTCGTCAGGAACAATTTGACATGCAGTGTCTTGCTGCAGCCACACCGCAATGACACTATTCCCAGTGTCAACTTATTGCATCAGTTACCGTGTAATTCACCCATTGCCTCTGCTCGCAATCTTTATTTTAATGATGTTGTGACAAAAGTGACCATAATACATTGAAATTATATTAAACTAAGATATTACAATCATTATCGCAATTTTTAAATCCTTTTTAATGGAGACAATAGTACATTTGTGGATCTCTCCCAGCTGGCCGGGGCTGGAGGGGCTGTAAGTGAGACTACAAATGTCCGGGTTGGTCTCGATATTCTCTGGAGTTTCCGGCTACTGTGAACACATCTGAATCTGACAATCTCCTGCTGTGTTCTTTATGTGTGAAAGTCAAGAATGTCCAGACCCAATTGTCAGGTCATTTTACGGAGTTTGTATCTGAAAAAGGATGTTGACACGCTGTTGACAACTTCTCAGAGAAAAGTTAAAAGTTAAACACTTCACCCTACAACGTGGCTCAGGCTTGGGGTTCTATCTCTCTGGGTGATGGTGCCACTGCAGACAGGCTTTGGCTCCGCTCACCTCTGTCCAGAGGGATCGTTTTCACTTTTCCTCCTCAAAGTCAGACTCACCTTGTCTCCCCTGTATCTTTCTCGCCCCCTCTGTCGTTCTCTCCTCTGCTTTCCGTCTTGTTTTTCCTCGGCTCTGTCCTCCCATCGCTCCAGCATAATCTTCCCCCAGAAACCACTCCAGGGCTCTTTTGTAACAGCAGCACAGTACATGAATTTTACATGGGTTGCACACAGTCTTTTGTCAATACTCCTACTGACCACGGCGGGTTCACTCTTCCCATAGGGCCCAGCACACACACACACACACACACACACACACACACTTGTCGAACACACACTTAGCAGCTTGACTCCATAAGTCAATGAGAGCACAAACACAGACACACAAAAATCTCTTCAATTCTCTTCTTAGAGGAATATTGAATCATACAGCATATTCAGAACACAGTTGAAATGCCTCAGATCAAAGACGTTCTGATGGCTGCCTGATGTTTTATTGATCATAAACCATGTTTTCACCACTACTTTTCGAGGGGCAAATATTAGCAGTACATTTTTATTTATTTTTGGTGGAGTCTGGATTCCTTTTGCATTCAGCAGTAGTGGGCCTGACAGAGGAGATGATGCTCCTAATGTGACACATTAAAAGGAAAATCTTGCCCCGAAGCAGAGTTCCTGCGTGTTGCTCTTATGATTTTGGACAGTTCGATCTACAGTTTTAGTGCGTAAACAAGTCTCCATCAAAGGCATGAACAAGAAAGGCGAGACTCATCCTTGAGGAACAAATCTGAGGGCACTTTAACTCTCTGTGAATAAGAGAGTGATAACTGGGAGCACGTACACACTGACAGTATCCCGGATGATTAAAGATACAAGCCCAGTATCTGCTTAGTAATCGCTAACACTGTTTCATAAAGCAGAATGAGACATAATAGCTTAACTTAATATTATATGGGGCTCAAAGTCAGGCTCCATCCCAGGTAATTTCTACATTTCAACAATTCCATTTCACAGGCTGTGGCCTCGGGTTTCTGGTTTCCAACTTTTTGCGAGAGAAGTTCACAAACATTGACTGAACTGAGATCAGCAGCGAATTACACGTGCTACTGGATGGTATTTACCTTAAAGCTGCAAATAATTAAGCTGTTTCAGGTGGGAGAAGCTGTTTGACTATGCTATATATATATATATAGTCTATGGTCTGCCACTTCATCTATATATATATATATACTTCCTTCTGTTATCCAGAAATGAAACTAAACTATCCTGGACACGAACGCTGCCATCTTGTGCATTAGTCTTTGCAGTAGTGATTGGGAGATGGAGCTGCAATAGAGAGGTCCCGACAATACACAAGCTCAACCAATCATGAGACTGATACCTTTTTAAAAAAAATGTAATTTCATGTGTATTTACACTTTTTAGTTTGGCTCATGTCCCATCCATGAACATGGAGGAGGCAGGGTTTATGACCTATACTTCACCTAGCCACCGGGGGCGTCATATCGTCCATCTTCATATACAGCAGCATTTCCCAAATAGTCAACTCAATCTATGGCGGTAATGCAGGCACACATGCACAGGTACCAAGGTCACAGGGAACAGATTCAGTGTGACAGGTACAAAGCGAGTGAAACTAAAGTTCTTGCACAAGAGAAAGACATCCAAACCCGTGGTAGTGCGACAGTGTGAGCGAGCATGTGGCAGATAGCACTGTACACACCAAAGTAGAGATGTCTTATGTTATTATGAGAAGTGTAAAAAGGTTTGGGTTTATTCTGAAACTGTGGCAGGACAAATTAGAATATGGTCTAGATAATTAATGGGGAAGATCTGTTTACAGTCTATGTGGCAGACCCATAGGACAGACCATTAAAAAGGCTTGAACTTCGAGGAGAAGACAGCAGTACACACGGAAATACAGTCTGAGTTTCCAGTAGGGTCTCTTGCCTGCTGTCCGGTACCAGTAAATCTAATTACCTTGAACATCAACACATAACCCTCAATGCTTTGTCTCTTTCGGGGGAGATGTTGTTGACTCCTTTGCAATCTATTTTCTGTTTCCTGTTGCCAATTACATTACTGTAAAAAGAGGGGAAAGAAGAGTTAGAAAGTTGCTCATCTTGTTGTCTTGTGCAGAGGAGGAAGAGGAGACAACTCAGAAGTGGAGGATGTACTGTAGGTTAATGTAGCTGACCTGGAAGCTGTGACAGGGTCAGATATTTCTCCTGCTGGCTATTTTTTCTATCCTCTCTCACCAATATTGACATATTCTGTGGTTCCGCTCTAAACAAGCTCTTTGAGCACCTGGAATTGCACTGTGTCCAAAATGTGTGGCAAATAATTTTGTATTATATTAGGTTAAATGTTGAATGTTGAAAAAATATCAATATGCCCAGTCTAGCAAATCTTCTGTTAAATTAATATCGACCCAAACCTAATTTCTTTTTAAACTTTTACGCAGATGTTTTCAGTATTTAACCAAGACCGTAACCATCTGGCTGGTTACCTGTGCTGCATATTACAACTCTTCCCTTTCACTGCCTTGTTTCCTGTCTGCCATCTCCACAACAGACTGTGCCTTTAAAAAATGAAATAAAATGAAGAGTTAATTATGTCACAAAGGTCGGGAAGGTCAGAAAGAGAGGAGGAAAACAAGTGAAAAGGTCAACAGTGACTTAATCCGAACAAATTCTCTATTTCTCACAGGATGTGCGTGGCTGTCATATGAGAACTGACAGCTTATTTATTGGAAGTGGAACTTTTTTATGTTGTCACCTCATTGGTTCAACAAATTTTAACCTTTACACACCATTCATTATATATTTGCATCACAATCTTGAATTGTGCTATATTGCGCTCGATCTTCAGTCTTTTAACGAGCTTAACTTGTGCTTGACTCCGGATTCTTTGACAACATCGCAATGTTTGTGTGTCGGTCTGAAGAAATCTGTCCATATCAAACACTTCTCAGAGTCAAACCACAGGGTTCCATCTCAACTTATACCTCATTTGATTCCTCTGACTCTGCGGGGCCCTGTGATATCAGTGGGGGGAAACAAGCATGAGTAGAATACACTGATACCATAAAGGCAAATCGCTCTCTCTGTTCATTGCTCATTATCTCAACCGTATTTCTCTCTCTCTGTTTGTGCCCCTGTCTCTCTGTTTTCCCTCTTTTATTGCCGCTTGCCAACCCGATTCTTCTTTTTTAGCAAATTCTGTGGCAATAAGACTGCGGGGATATTTATGAGAAGAAATGGCTGTCCAATATCCTTTCGCTGCCTTTCGTTCTTTGTCATTTCCTCAGATCTTCCTCCTTCATTTCTAACTCCCCGACCCTGTATTCTCTTCTTCTTCCTCTATATTGCACCTGTCCCTCAAATGCTTTAGTTATCTCCGGAGTCCTCTTTATCCCCCCCCACCCCCATCGCCACTCTGTCTATCGCTATCTTGCCTCAGTTCCATTTTTTTCTTTTTAAGCCTGTCTTCTCTTGACAGAAGTGTATCACAGCAGAGGTGGCTCTCAATCTCGGGCAGAGTCACTTTATCATGTAGTGGTCGGCTGCGGGTGGTGGAGCTGGTTTGGGCGGCTGGTGTAGCATGGGATTTCTGTTGCGTTGATAATGCGCGCGCGCACACACACACACGACAAGACATGCAGATGGCACCTCACAGTCAAGCCATCCCATTTGCAGAAGCCCTCACTGTCTCATCAGTACTTCCCCCCCCCCACCTTTTCCTTAAGAAGAGTGAGATTGGTGTACACACACAGCCCCGCACTACATCCCAAAGCTATTAGTTCCTGACAGCATCCTCCATTCAGCCCTGTCTGCCCTCCCTGTGTGCACACAAACACACACAACTCGCGGGACTCGCCTCTCTGCACGCCACGCCGCACCCCTTTAATAGCTTTCCACGCTGCAATCTAGCCACCCGCCCGCCGAGTCAATTGAGTGTATTATATTTGTAATTGGAGGCTATTGATTGACAGACTGCGAATGCTCGCAGGACAGAAGCGTGGGAGCCTCATACTATGTGCACAAAAAGCAGAGCACAAAGGATTTTTTTCTCTTTTCTTCTACGGGAATCAACAGGCTAGCGCATGTAGGTGTTCCCGCACTCACACAGACACCTACGCAACACATGCTGACAGTCGCCAAAAAGAAGCTTATAAAATAGCCTTGGTCCTCGGTCCAAGGTCATTCCCCTCAAGACGGGATGAGAAATTGGCTGTGAGACAGGAGGGAGGTACGTTCCAGCAGACACAACTGTACAAGGAAAGATGCCTTAGCACCAATCAGTATGCTCGGTTTGTAGCAGAAATGTGTTGACATACCTGCCTCTGTTTGTGTGTGTGTGTGTGTGTGTGTGTGTGTGTGTGTGTGTGTGTGTGTGTGTGTGTGTGTGTGTGTGTGTGTCTGCGTGTGTGCCTTGTGTGTTTGTGAACTGTCGTTGCCAATTTTCAAAGCAGGCCTCATAAAAGTGTCATAACTTTACGTTAAACAACTCTGACTTGTCGTCTCCTGCTCCCCTTCGCTCCCTCCTTCCCCACACTTAATCAAGATCCATCGTTCCCAGGAGTCTCGCTGTGTGTACGTGTGTGTCTGTGCGTGCGTGCGCGCGTGTGCACATATTTGTGAGGGTTTCAGTATGAATTAGTGCCTGTCACATCATTAATACGCCGCCTTCAAATATGTGCTCTCTTTTCATCAACACTATCGTGCTTTTCCGTAATTTCGCTCGCAAGGTCGGACGTTAGTTGGAGGTCACGCTGATAGATGACTGGCTGGCTGATGTGAAATTGGAATGAAAATGCTTTGGATACAGATATCCAGGGCGGATTCTTGCTATGCATGGACTACATATGTATGTGTAGAGCCCTGTGACTGCCAAAGGGCACTGTTGTGTCGAGAACTGTGAGTAGTTTTTAGTGAGGTGTATAAAGTTGTGAAATAATTGCCTAAAAAAGATTGTTGTGACATACCATACGTACGATAACAAGATGACAGACTTTCTCATCTGATCAGTGGTGTCATAGCGTAAGTGTGTGTGTGTGTGGATAATGTTGTCATTGGTTAAGCTGAATCCCCTGAAATATGTTAATTAATAGAAAAGAATTAGGTACCTCTATATTGTTGCTTCTATTTATTATCCTGAAGCAGAGACCGGTAACTTTTGCTTATACCTTCTGATTCTGTGTTTGCTGTCATCACGACGCAGATGAAAATAAAAAAGACTGCATCAATTATAGTTCAGATTTGGGAAGAGAAGAGTTAAAAAGAGATAAGACAAGATGAAGAAAAAGAAAGAGAGTCTGTGATGGAGATGCGGGAAGAAGAGCAGGTATGTGTGCACATAAAGAAAAGCACAGTGGATTTCTCCTTTTTTTTTTTGTTGTTGTTGTTGGAATCAACAGGCTGGTGCACAAAGGCGTTCCAACACTCGCACAGACACACACACACACACACACACACATGCTGACATTTGCCAAATTTTAGCTTATAGAATAGCCAAGTTCAGATAGGTCCTCGGTTCAAGGTCATTTAATCAAGAGGGGATCAGAAATTGGCTGTGAGAGGGGGAGGTATGTTCTAGCAGACACAACTGTACAGGAAAAGATGTGTTGCCTTAAGAGAGGTCAGGAAATCAGGCAGTTTCATGGTGCAAAACAAAAGTAGGTAGGTTTGTACCTATTCACACCTTATTAGAGTCATGAATTCATTGAGTTTTGCACCCAGGCCACAATGTGAACACTGATGCCAGAAATATAACAAGAAAAACACCTTCACACTAAACCCAGTTACGTTCTCCTCACACATTTGCATGTGTTCTTTCATATCCCAGAATTGTCCTTGTGTTTCATGGGAGAGCACTCCCACAGCACTACCCCCTCCAGTCATTACCACCCTGCCATCTCTGTTTTCTTCATCTTTATTCAGAATGGCGACCTTAGGTCACAATCCAACCGGCAAAAGACCGATTTGAGAAAAACACCATGAAAGACTAGGCAGTGGTAAGTAGGTGAGGTGAAAGAAATTGCTGCTAACTGTCACCACAGTAACAGGGTCAGGGAGAGGCCAAGGGTGAGGAGCAGGGGCTGCTGGGTGCCTTTAGTAGTTGGGCCAAATTGGCCAGGGGCCCCACCGAGGTGACCACAGGGTCGCTCTGGCCCCAGTTGATCCCCCCCCCCTCTTGGGCTGACACCTCGCCAAAAATTGCCTTTGTTAGCGATTCAGCCTGAGGGAGAGGGTTGCTATAGCTGTTCCAGATGAAAAAACACCAAGAACCGACTCAAATACTGGTTTTATTTCATTCTATGTAGTGATGGAGCCATAAAATCAGCCGGAGAGCACTCAAATTCCTCACTAAAGATTGCAGTTTTGATAAAGCACGGAAAATAATACATAATATTCAAGGTATCTACATGACACTTAATGACTTTGGTTATTCCTGAATTAATTATCAGTAATTGTTCATTTCTTCTATTCGGGCTAACCAAAAAGAACATAAAAAAAACAAAACACGCACATTTAAAAAAAACACACACACATTTAAGTCCTTTCCCTGTTTGCGCTTGTTAATCAAACCCATGACACCAAACCTTTCTTTTCCTGTGCTGCTATTGTGTCGCTCAGTAAACACCTTGAAATCACCTGCTCTGAGAGAGAAGAACCTTGTGAATGAAGAATCCCTTGATTTCAATCTCAGGATGATTTTTGTTATTTCTCTTTGAGACTGATTTCTAAAGCAGAAAGCTGATCACTCTGAGGTCTGTGATTGAATCTGCATTGATTTAGTTATTTTGATATCACAAACATAATCTGAGGAAAGTCAATGTCAGGATTCCTCAGTTTTCAAATTTGCATGTGACGTATTGCTCTGACTTTTAATAACTCCCACAGATAAAATAAAATAAAAATCTATAAATAAGATAATTATGGGAAATTATTCAAATTATTGAGTTAGTAGCTAAACCAGCGTTAGCCACTGATTGGTCCAAGTTAGACTTCTTCACGGGTCCCAAAATTTTTGCCCCAACCTGCAAAGACCCGGAAGTGTTCTCCCCGAATCCGACCCGTCTATCATTTGAAAGCTGGGACCACGGACCCGTGCAGAATGGAGTAATGTTTCACCAATCCTGGACGATCAACATAGATTTTACATCTGATTGCTTTAACAAGCTGTGTCTCTTTGCATATAATCAATCCTCCAAGAAAGTTCTTAACATACATCCAGGTTTTCTGTTATTCTTCTCTTGCTGATATATGAAATAGCAGCATGATTTACTTAATCCACATGTCAGATTAAAATTTTATTTGTTACAGTGATGAATGCGACTCAGCCTTGCAGTTGTAGCAGTATAATTAAGATGACTTGGATTATTTACCCATTTTCTATTGCATGTTTGTTGTCGTGGATGCTACCGTAGATAACTAGCTATCATCTACACACACACACACACGGCTGGGGCTGGGTCAGATCTCAGTTACTACGGTTCCAGTGGACCCGTGAAGACTTATATATAAATATAGTGTCACAGGCTAAATTGATGTAATTGTTGTATATCCAGTGAATGATGGAATTACAAGACGCCCTGTTTTATCAACATTTCACATGAAAGCTGTGGATGTAATGAGGTAACGGCTGCTCTTTGAAAACCTCCCAGCAGCCGGCTTTGATGTGCACCACGCCGTCTGCAGGAATGATGCATTTCATCGGTGATCACTTGCCGCACACTTCAACCTCTCATGTGAGCTCATCTGAAGAGGAAAAGAACCTGAAGAGTCTCATTTTCCTCTTCTACCTATTCACCACTCAAGGGCTTAAGGACCGCAGTACTCAAAGCACTCAAGTACACTTGCGAATGACTTGTTTAGCCAACTAATGCACAGTGTGCACGCATATTTTCGTGTCTCAAAAACAGGCTTCTGAACTTGTGATATGCTAAACATCTATTTTTTATAAAAGTCGGTAGAAGAGCGGGTGAGGAAACAGTCAGCTACATCATTCAGCCAGTAAATGAGCACGCTTGGGGAAATCAAATCCCTGAACTCGAATCGTGTTATCCATTACACAAGAAATACTCCAGCGTGTTTCCACAACTTTGCCTTGAGCCGTGGGGTTGTTAAGTTGTCGAGGGGTTAATTCACAAAAAGGTTTTCCGACACTAACTTATCCTACATGATCTTTGCCTGTGTCCTTTTGAATTCATCTGGGATAAACTAGCCTACACCCAGACTCTCATTGCTATTCTGGATCCAGACTTGACATTTCTCTCATTCGTTCAAATGTGACCGTATCTGATCCAGCCGGTCTGTCAGAGCCACGACTCTAATGTCCCTGTCAAATTGATGATTTGCTGAAATACAATCTCCCTTTCTTATCTTAGAGGTACATCACATGAACGGACACTTGCACACAAATACACTTTTTTATACACATAAAGGCCTCATGAACCACAACTTTCAGTCCATATTTAAATATCGGCTCTAACATCCCAGGCCAAATCAATGCTCATGGAATGTGGAGAATGTTTGAAAGTGCAAGTTGCTTTTTCTCTGATCTGTGGTTTTTATCAAAGGAGGCTGCATCCTGACCTTTACATCTAGTTGAAAAAACAAGTGACATGAGATTGCTCAGATTGTTGCATATCCGTTGGCATTTAAATCATCAAAACACCAAAGTGCTGGATTCTTACTTTCTTCCTCAATACAAATTATCTACATTTATGCATTTACTCTTTGCCCTTTCATTTTATCAATGATGAGGTAAATGACACATTGTATTACCCCTTCATCAACAATTATAACATATACTCTTAACTCTCTTAACATGGTGTCATGACTCGGAGCTCTGTGATCAAGAGCTTTTGGATTTTGGTTGGACACTTGATTAAGGACTTTTTGCTTACTGCTTGTTTGTGTTTGGTTGTTCTCAGTTTCCTGTTTTATTTTTGAAATGTTGCTCCTTGTGTATCTGTAGCTTTATTTGCTGCCTTTGTCCTGTTTCCCGCCCTTGTGATCGTCTCCACCCGTTCCTCATGTGTTTCACCTGTGTATATAAGTCTCTGGGCTTCCCTTTGTCTTTGTCAGTTCGTCGTATTTCGCTCGTCATCGTCTTTCGCTCGTCATCGTCTTTCCCTAGTTCATTGTGTTTCCTTTGGGTGAGATGAGAGAAGGTCAAGAGGCACGGGTGCAACACATTAGGGTGGAGCCATAGACTGTATATAAAGATGGACTTATATCTTCCACTATCCAAAAATTAAGAAATGTCCTGGATACAAATGCTGCCATCATGTGCATTTGGAGTCAGAGTCTGTGGTAGCGAGGAACCGCCTACATACAGTCTTGACCAATCATGAGTCAGTCTCACCTGTCAATCATGCCGTTTCACCCTGTTTTATAGTATCAAATAACTAATACAAAATATTTTCTGCAAAAGTGAAGACTTAGAAAACATACATTCGATAAGAAATATCTAAAATGACAATCTTTGACAAACAATATTATTGGACATGTATTTTGACTTTTTAGTTTGGTCCATGCCCAAACCATTATCATAGAAAAGTAAGGGTTTATGACCTATACTGCAGCAAGCCACTAGGTGGCAATCAAGATAGATTCACTTTTGAGGAGCTGTCATATATCCTATAGGGGCAGAAAGTAAAATGCCAAAAAATGAAAATGTACAAGATACAACAGGAAATACTTAAATGAAGTCCACACGAAGAGGTTACACAGAGGGGCAGATCTTGACAAGTTAAATAATGTATAGAGAAAAACTTTGTTCTGTTTGTAAAAGAGGGCCTAAAGATAGAATGGTTCACTGGGGGTCAAGAGGATTTAAATATGCTCTGTGGCGTTTTCTTTTCTTTTAAACAAACAAAAGTTTAAGTTTTTTATTCAATATTAATCACTAAAACTGTGTGTGTGTGTGTCTGTGTGTGTGTGTGTGTGCCCTTGAGGTCCAAAAATGTGTTGAGTGCATTTCCTTCCTCATAAAACATTTACAGGGTCGATTTGTCCTAAAAGTATGAAACCCTGCATTATTTACATCCATGTTTACTTCCTAGCATTCTTCTTCTTCACAGACTTTTGCGCCGCATGATCAGTGGAATAGTGTAAATCGTTCGTATCGTCCCAAGCGGTCAAAAAAGCTCAACATTTGAGTTTGGGGAAGAGGCATGCATATTTACGCTATCATCACAATCAAGCACGGACATGATGGGTGATAAGTCCTTGCTCATACTCCAGGACAGATTCAGACAGCTGCAAACCTGCACACAGAGAGCAATACGCTTGTCATCCTCCGCTCAACAAGAGAAACTAATATATCTTACTTTATATAGCACATATAAATACTGTTACTACGTTCTTTAAATCGCATAGAAAAAAAGGATGACATACATTATAAAAGCAGCAAAATGGGAATAAAAGTTATCACCAAAACACATACAAAATTTGAAAAATTTAAACAGGCTAAACTCAAAAAGAGAAAAATTTAAGATTAAAAGAAATTAGGAAAGGCAATAGCAAAAAAAGTTTTAGCTTTGATTTAAAAAGAGGCCACAGTCTTATCCTTCCTTATTTCCTCTGGCAGGAAGCCTCAGGGCTGTTATTTCAAAACTTACATCTATCTTAGTCTTCAGCCGAGAGTCTGGAGCAGATAGAGGGCCTCTGCCCGCGGATCTCAAAGTGTAAGCCGGGCTGTACAGGGGTAAAAGTGCTTATATATACAGAGGAGTATGATCATATAGAGCCTTGTCAGTAATTAAGAGGCCTTGAAATATATTATATATATATATAAAATATATTTTATTATACGTGCTCTCTGTAACTAGTATGCAGTTATACAGTTTTATATTAAGTCATACCTTATACCTTTAATAGCTTGATATTTAGGCAATGTAGGTCTGCAATGACCAAAGTAAGGCTAGAGGGTAAGGTAGAGCTGCTGGCATACAAAAAGTAATCTTTTGAATGAAAAATGTAAATTAGAATGGAGTGACTAAGATGAAAGTATTTATGTATATAGTGAACAGAAGTGGACCAAGAATAGACCCCTGTGGGACACCTTTACTGTAAGATAATCTGATCTGGAACCACCTGAAAGTACTGCTGGAATTTTAAAAGTGGAGTAGTCATAAAACTTACTAATTACTAACAGTATAATTTATTACAAGAAAATAAGCTGAACATTACACCTGCCTTGCACATGTTTTTGACAAATGTAAAAACAACAATTTTGAATTGGGATGAAGATCATCGTGAAATAAAGAAATAAAATTCATCATTGTGATGTTACTATCAGTGATGTATTCCATGCTGCTGCATAAAACTCATAAAACTAGGCCGTTCCTGCAACATATACAGAAAATCAAGGCCAGAAAATGTATCTATACGTGCATTTGATGAAAAAGTCAGAGAAAGCCATTATGTTGGACTGTCCCTTCAGTGATAATTGCGACGCCAATACTTTTCTGGGAATGAGTATTTTGAAAACAGGAGGCATGACATGCTCACCAGCAGAAAGGGAATGTTTTTGAAAAGACATACACGGACGAGCGTAGTTTGATTTATTTTTCGCTCTGGGTGTGTGATGTGCTTTTGATTGGCCATCAGCCTGGACGATTACAGCCAAATCAAGATCAAGGTAAATTGATGTCTCTGTGCAGGGCTTCTCTTCTTGTTGCATATAGATATAAGGGAAAAACAGTGTTCATTTGATACCAGTGAGGTTGACTTCAGCAGCACAGCAGAAGGCCCTCAGAGGAAGGAGAAAAGAAATGAGAATGATGAAGGTAAAAGAGAGAAAAGCCTCGAGAGGTGGCAGAGGGCAAGAAATGCAGACAGGAAAATCTGTGAATAGCGAAATCTGTACGGAGGAGTAAACATAAAGAGCTTTCCTCTGAGGCTCTTCATGCAATCGTCCCTGTCTCCGCAAAGCTTTGCTCGCCTGTCACAAAACAAGGTTAGCTGTTTTCAAGGCTTAGTGGCCCCCTTTCTGTGGCAGATATAAAATGTTTTATTAAAACCTGTCTGTTAGGAGAAGATCATGTCTCGCTACTAAAAGAGGAACTAAAGATAGATGAAAAATAACACGCAGGCTGACAAGCCATGACTGACGAGAAGTACCGGCGCTGAAATTAATTCTAAGCAACAGGTTCCCATAGAACTGACCAGCGTCCGTGAGACCGATCTGTCACCTTGATATTTTTTCACAAAGATTGCACCCTGCTGCATTTTCCAGCGAGGTCTTGTTAGGTCTAGATCCAATCTGCCAGTCTGTTCATAAAACGTGCCCCAGTTCCATAAAAAAAACAGCACAAGATGTCAGGGAGGGATGGGATCAGATAGTGAATATGGGGAATCGAAGATAAAACAGTGTTAAAATCTCATCTGTCAAATGTCAGTGTGCAAAAGCTTTGGATTTACTTGTACTGATGTCTGTAGCGAAATCTGACTTGTTGTACGGCCAAGACTGCCTGCTGAAGTTCATGCTTAGGATTTACAAATTAAAATTCTGCAAGTGCCCCGAATTGACCCAGTTAAGTGTCGGAGTATAGATTCAACACTTGGCGTCCCAATTTCCAAGCACGCCAGATGTTTTGATGCGATGCACCAGGGGAAAGGAAGGAATATGATCAAACTGGGAAACTGTCAATTATTTGCAGGCAAATCCATTTTCTGAGGATATAATCCATCTGTCAAGGAATAAAACTTTGCTTCTGGAATATATAATGCACTTATGTAAGAAAATATTTAACATTTCAAAGTACCTGTTTCCCTCGGGCTCTAATTCTGTAATAATTGTGATCTGTACCTCCTCAGGGGCCAAGAACTCACACATGCATGCAGAGGCCTTTTCAGTGCGCACACCCACCAGACCATCCGCTGACACACTGAAGAATCTCTCTGGAGAGAAAGCAGCAGAGTGCAGCTGAACGCCCACAGAGTCTGCTGGAGCAGAGGCGCTGTCTGTTTAGCCAGACGGAGCAGAAAGCTGCGAGTTCCTCCGGCAGAGTCAACCTTGTTATCCGATGGCCGAGAAAGAGAAGATCTGCTGCACCACCGCAGCAGCAGCAGCAGGCAAGTCGCATCCAGATATCCCTCTGAGGACTCGCACATAAAGGGGAGACACAGAACATAACCCCAGCCTCATCTCATCCGCTGGGTCAGTATATCGGGGGTAATATAACCCAGGCAGACAGCCCGGGGACAGCTGGGGACAAGAGCGAGAAGGATGTCCCAGAATTGGTCGTCCTGGTGGGCCAAAGTGGCTACACACACACACACACACACACACACACACACAAAAACAAACACACACACACACAGTGCTGTAAAGGCTTCACCAGCAGTGGAGGAAAATATGACAGGCATGAGAGACAGAGCGAGGATATCATGAAAGCTTTGTGGACTAATATCAGGGAATGGTGCCCTATTCAATCACAGAGATCCAGAGGCTAAGGCTGTCATGTAATTAGATGGTCTTTCATTCTCGCTTCCCTCTGTCTCATCTTTTATTTTCTTCTCTTGCATACTCAATGAAACACAGACCCCCCCCCCCCACACACACACACACACACACATCCACACACCACCGCCACCATATAAATCTGCATTTTCAAATAAGTCTGTACATTAATGAAAAGCCTGCTCCCTATTAGTGGGAGCGTTTCACTCACACATTCATGGGACCTCTGTTCCCTGGGTCGTGCACGGAGGGCGATGCCCCCCTCTGTGTGACGTGACAGGCGTGACTGTTCAAATGCCACATGGATCATGGCAGGGACGCACAGGGACAAAGTGGGATGGGAAGAGATTTAGAGAAATAAGATGAGGATAGCGGCAGACGGGGGAAAGATGCAGAAGGTGGCCATCGGGGGTCGTGGGGAACGGAGGAGAGGGTGGAATAAGAGACGGGGAGAGGTGTTGGGTCGGATAGTGGGATTACAGAGTCAGAGGAGGTGATATGAAGAAGATGTGAAAGTGTGAGTTTGTTTCGAGGTGGAGAAGACCAAAGGGGAGGACGGGTTAGAGGGTGAGCAGAGTTGATAAAATAATGCGAGGGGATGGATGAGGAGGTGGCAAAGGGTGAAAGCCAGGGAGGAAAGGTTACGCACTTAAATATGTCTGCAATGAAATTGGCCAAGTAAGTCAATTCATTCATATCATGCTACAGACTAATTAGAGTGTGTGTCTTTATCTTGGTGTGAGAAACACTGGCTGTATCTTAGCCATCTCGTCTGGCTCTGTAAAACGAAGAGCCCCGCTGGGGTGATAAAAGCCAGAAAGCTGATTATTTCCCTCTGGGGGATAGCCGACATTCTTTTACTGAGAGGTGAGAAAAGGAACTGTGTTCATGCATGGAGGCATTTCTTGGCAGTCTATATCTGTTAGTATTGTGTGTATGTGTCTAACTGTGTGTGTGGTGCTGAAGCCGGAGAGTGTGGCCTCTGTGATTGCCTGATTTACCGAACGGGGCCTTTTAAGCTTTAAGGGGTGGGCTCCTCCATCCCTCCCGTATGGTCAGCCCCCACACAAATTGCTGTTTCCGTAAAGAAGACGCTATAACAGTGGAGGTTCCAGGAAAATGGCTTTGGCTTTTGTTTATTATTTTCTCTCTGCTACCCTGTGTTTTGACTTCTTCACTACTTTGCCCTGCTGTTTAGAGATACTCTGCTGCTGTTTGTGTGTGGCTGGCAATGTGTGGTGTCTACAGACAGTGTTGGACTAACACAACTGTACCAAAGATGCCTTTAAACAAAATCCACCATACTCATGCCACATCTTCTGTATTTAACACTTACACATTGTGCATGAACCATAGACATCATATAAAGTGAGACGATGTTTCTTCACTTAAAAAAATTGAGCTTCAATATATCGGATACAGACGCTACCATCTTGGCGTCATTTTGAGCGAGAGTCCCCACCGGTACACAAGCTCGACAGTCAGTCTCAGCTGTCAATCATGACGTTTTAATCCCATTTTTAGGGCATCAAAAAACGAATTAAATCAAAATTTACTGAGGCAATGGAAACTTAAGTAAAACGACAGAAACTATCCTGGAGAAAAAAGTATTTCACGTGTATTTCGAGGAGTTGTCATGTCGTCCATCTTTATATACAGTCTGTGGGTTGAACAGACAGTCAGTCTAGGAAGCATTTACCGACATCAATAGCTTGCTTATTACCATTACATTCAAGTCACAGAGCTACTGTAGAAATAAGTTTTACAACTTTACAGTGTATTTTGAGAATCCTCAAAGAACCATCAGGATGTAATCATGCAAAAAAAGAAAAAAGAAAAAAAACTTGTTGTAAATTGAGGAACAGGTTACCAACCGTCTGTCATTTCATGCAACAGAACAGTAAGTGTTACACAACCCTTAGGGTTTTCAAAGTTTGTTTTCGTAAATCAGATGCTGAGCTCAATGACTCAAATAGTGATGATAACAGTCATTTTTGAAAAGCACAAACAAGAGATTTAAATTAATGTTAATCTAAATGTCTGCAGACAGCTCTCCAGAGGTCCTCGGCACACGGTGAGGCTCCCCTCACCTCCAGCCCCTGCCCTATAAACAAATTCCATATCAGTTTCCCGCACTGAATGGCTTACTGTCACAGAACTGATTTACTCCATAGTTACTACTGTACTCAGATCACTGTTACTAGTTACTGTCTTTACTGTCCACAGGAGTGTATGCATTTGTTAGACTCCCTCTGGCACACAGATGCGTTTCCAGGAACTTTGAGGTCCCCAAGCAAAAGAGACCTGGTGGCCTGACATCAACCCATACGCAACAAACAAATTTAGAAACACATGATACTAATCTTCAAACGATACTTTGATCATCAAAATTATAAGCAATGTGCATACTGTGTATACATATAAATAATGTTAATAACTGTGTTAATGTTAAATTTAAGAGCAAACCCACTACCACCAATCATACACACACATTTAGACATTTAAGTCTTCAACCAAACCTCTACAATTACAAAGCTTTTGGAAGAAAGCTAGTAGCAAGGGGTCTCGTTTGAGGGACTCCAACCACGGTGTCGTTGCAGTTTCCTGTACATAACCGATCATAGAATACAAAGCTGGGGTTGTGGAGAAGCTAGAAAGAGCCGCCAACACTTTAAAAAGATGTAACCGATACATCATACCCCTTCCCACTGGCGCTCTCATCAAAGCTACACCCATAGGAACAGCTAGAAGCCAAGTTGCTCACTTCTGACTCGCTAACTAACTTCTGGCTAATGTCTCTGCTTCAGGGTTGTATGTCTCTTCGACTTGTGAAGACTCTGGTCATGCGCAGTGAGAGCATGGGCAGGGTGCTTGCAGGGGGGCATGTCTGTTAGTGACAGACAGGCACGCCAATCAATACCAACCAGTGCTACGAGGGCCACAGACACCGGCTTTGTTTCTTTATTTAATGATGCATATTAGGACTTGAAAGGGATTTCAACAAATGAGATAAACATTTTCAGAAACAACTCACCAGCTCTACCTCTGAGGGCGTTCTCACAAAATTGTACTTACGTACAATTCTGGGGCCTTCTCTTGGCTCTCGCCTGCTTTGCCCACCCTGTTGTGACGCCTCAGTTGGCGCATGTGCAGACCAAGAGCACCACCACGCTAAGAGACCATATCTTTGCACTGAGCGGGAAGCAGCACCAACTGCTCGACTCTATCCTGCTGAGACTAACTGGAGGTGAGAACTCTTCCTGAGCTAGTTTGTCCAGGAAGCGTATGCAGTCTGAGGCTGACAGTCTCAACTGAAGAGGGCAGAGTGAATAGCGCATGCACACACACACACACACACACACACACACACACACACACACACACACACACACACACACACACACACACACACACACACACACACACACACACACACACACACACACACACACACACACACACACACACACACACACACACAGCAGTGAAGGTAAAAAGTTGGTTCTGTGTCTCATCCCGCTTTTCTCTTTCTTCCCCCCTCGACTCTTGCGGGTGGGGCGGGGGGGGGGGCAGACGTAGCTCTGAGGCACGGCGGATGGTAAATTTAGTGTAAGTCTCCACAGAGTGAAGAGATAGTATTTTTCTAATACCTCGCTACCTTTCTCTCTGCTCAAAAACACGCCAAGTCAGCAACTGTATAAATACTCAACAGCAGGCCTCGGTGAAACCGTCCTGGAATGAGAACACTTCAGCTTTGAGGGAGACCTCGAGTATTTCAAGGCGATGGAAATAGAAGTAAAAGGACCAGGTTTCTCCTGAACAAAAATTATAAGTCCTGTTCAGGTATTTTCTTTGTGTAACATTACTACATAACATAATTATGGAGATTTCTTAAATCCAAATAGCTGATTTAAAATTAGCTGCAAGCATCATTTACCATTGCACATATAAAGTATATTATGTGGCCAAGCTTTGTTCAAACCCACAGGAATTAAAAAATGTTAAGGATGTTCATAATAATTTGAAAAATGAAATGCTGGATCCAATCAAAATGCCATGAAAAAGAAGCACATTAGATGAGAAATGTCCTTTCTGGATTTAATGGGGCAGCAGAAGAAAAGCTGTATCCCTTTTACTGCGTACACGACTTCAGTGAAGCTCAGGAACAAGCAGACAAGAGAAAGTTTGATCTAGTTTAGAAGCAATTGAAGGAAGAAGTGGGTGAGAACACTGAGAACATTCAAGTTCAGTTAGTTTAAAGAGAACACATTGTACCGCATGATCTTTCCTATGTAATTCAAACTGACTGGGACAGATTGTGACATTTGTTTCCTCTTTTTCCCTCAATCACGTCCACTCCTATATGAATCAGAGCTTTTTTAATGTATAAATGATTCAAATATTAATCTTATCTGATTTGATATTTGATCAACATTATATTTCCGGTTTTTCATTTCTCCTGGAGTTATTTATTTTTAGCTTGTTATGGCTGCATTTTGAAATATAGGACAGAATCTAAGTTAAAAAATCAGTAAACAAAATAATTTAGGGATATTATTATTCTATGATTATTAATATTTAGACGAGAGGATTGATACCACTGTCATATCTCCCAATTAAATGAGACATATTATGCTTTTTTGGTTTATCTGTCCTTTTGGTTTTCTTTTTTTTAAGTAGGAATTGCGCAAAGTTAAATAGCCCAAAGTCGGCAGTACAGGGATCCCCTCCCCCCCACAGAAAACACTGCTTCTGAAGGTCCTGAAACGCATTGTCAGTTGTCCGGCCAATACCTGTGCACTATTGTGAAGCCATGTGACATCACAATGCCCCACATTTGCATAATTCCCTCCGAGCCACTATGGTACGACCACTAACAAAACCAGGTAAGGCCAGAGTGAGATGCTGAGATTTCCTACATATGATGGAAGTAGTTGACCTATCACAACAGAATGTGCCAGTTGGCCAATCAGAGCAGACTTGGCTTTATCGGAGGACACCTTAAAGGGGATAGTTCATCCAAAAATGAAAATTCACTCATTGTTTACACACCCCTATGCCGATGGAGGAGTGGGTGAAGTGTTTGAGTCCACAGAACACTTCTGGAGTCTCAGGGGTAAACTTTGTTAGAGCAGATCCAATACAATTGAAGTCAATGGTGAGTCCTTCTTCTGACGTAATAAAAAAAAAAACATAAAATGCCTCCATACTGGTAATTTACACGTTTTTTAGACTAAATGTCCACTGATATCTTGCAGTTGATAATGAGTGGATTTTCATTTCCGGGTGAACTATCTCTTTAAAGAGACAGGAGGTAAAACCAAGTGTTTCAGACAGAGGCTGAAAAGAGGAGCAGTAGCAATGGACAGAACCAGGAAAACAATGTATTTTCTAACCATTAGAGCAAGTAAACCTTTTCAAGTGATAACCCAAATTAAAATGATCAACCTGAATATGAGCATAATATGTCTCCTTTAAATGTAGAGCTTGAGGCAGGAGACAGTTAGCTTAGTAAACTGGGGAAAAAAAGAGGGAATCCGCTTTACAGGGCGGCTCTCACTCTGTAGGGCCTCTTTTCAACTCTGAGAGAGTAAACACCAGCCCTCCAATGACCCTCTAAGGATAAGTGGTGTAGATAATGGATGGATGGATGGATGGATGATGAATGATTTCCATTTCTTTCAAAGAAATGGAAATTTAAGAGGAATGGCCAGAGTTTTTAATAGAATAATATACAGAATACCTCAGCCTCTGTTTCATCAATTGTCATTCTTTAAAACCATTGTACATGATATATTGTAAGCAACCTTGTGGAAGTGCAGTACTGAGCTGCCTGAGCACTCCTTTAAACAAAAGGAAAAATACATTAGTTTGGAATGACAGTAATTTCTGTTTGTTATTTCTATCTTTGCCGACAGTAAAATGAGCAAACATGTCTTGTGGTTCCATAACAAGAGATGAAAAGACATGCGTCTTTATTTTAATCTCATCTATATACAATATGAAGACGACATCTGTGGAGAGAGTTGTTTTCAGTGTTCTGACAGTGACAGGTAAAGACGGGGGAGTCCATTGCAAAGAAATGTTTGAAAATGGAAATTTTAATAGATCTTTGCCATTATTTTCAAGCTGTTTTTATAAATATCGTCTCCCTCTCAAGAATGACTCTCATATTGCTCTTATTTGCATTGCAGCTTTAACTTGACAAGTCATTTATTGATGAACTTTTAAACTGGGGATAAATATGGTACGAAACACTAGAAATCATCCCACTGGTTTGCAGTGCATGAGAACTTTTTAACATCTCTTAACATTCTTTTCACATCTACAAGTATATATACGGCAATGCTTTGTAGTTAACATAGAACCATAAGCTGATTTCAGACATGCAAGACTCAAGATAATCTCCTGTAACTATCCCGAGGAGATGTATGTGAGAACACAAATGTCTGAGTCATTTGCTCTGGACATTCTCCAGACTTTTTCCTGCCAGCTCCCTAAAAAAACTCTTGAATGGGCCCATGTGATAAACAGCAGGAAAAGCTTATGATTGGGCTTGTTGATGTCGTTTCTAACATGCAACAGATGCATAACTGGAAAAAAAAACAAATAATGGGAAGACAACGAGATTTGAGAGCTCAGACAACGGGCTACCATGCTCATTAGGTGTAACAATATGTAACAGCTCAGTGCAATTAGAAATAGGGTGGTTAAGACCGCTCAAGCTTTGAATTGATTAATTTATCCTAATTGCTGAATTGAAACTAAAAATGCAATTTGCAACTTGAATCAATTTTCTTGTCTGGATCAGTTTTTGATGATTCAGTAACTCTGCCGCCATGTTTTGACATGTCACGTCAAATCGCTGTCTAATTTGCTGCTGCTCTAATTTGCGCCTCTCATTGCAATTTTTTCCTCATAGCAACAGCAACTGAGGCTCATTGGTACTGGAGTAATTTGAGCCGTCATCCATACCAGACTACAGAACTAGAATCCCTAAAGGCTCTATGGCGCCACACTACATAGTGGCAAAATATGGAAATGAGAAACATTGTCAGGAAGAAGACAAAGCAATGTTCTTTTTTCTTCACACACACACAGACACACAGACACACACACACACACACACACACACACACACACACACACACACACACACACACACACACACACACACACACACACACACACACACACACACACACACGAAAACTAAACTTTGCGTTAAGGCATACCATCCAAGAATGCCAAATCCACTGCTTCAGGATCACTGCAGATGCACATTATGAATCCTGCATCATTTTACCGTGCTGTATTACCCTGCTGCATGTCCTCCCTCTTCACTCCCCCGCTGAACTGCACTCACTTTACACATTAGCAATAAACACCATCACTAATCAGAAGTTAATAGGACCTGAACAGTACTGAATTTAATTTGTGTTTGTTTGATTGTATTTTTTTTTTTTAAAGTCAAAAACTTTGCACACATGCAGTTCACACGCAACACCATCAATTAATAACTATACCTAAATGTGATCGTTTTTGTTTGTGTGAAGATCGATAGTGACGGCCGACACACACACACACACACACACACAAACACACTCCTGTATTTTATAAAGACCAGTTCTACATGTGAGTTTAGTAGAAAAGAGCAGAGGAGCAGAGTCTCTGGTTGACTGGTGCCGAGTAATGTGCTCTGGTGCAGTGGTGCTGCCAGCACTCACTGAGACCCTCTCTGTAACAGCGAGTCACAATCTGTGTGGCCTAATCCTACTTCACTACTCATCTCAAAGGTCACATCAGCGTTGGCCTATTCAGTCTGATAACTTCCACCTGAGTTCATTTCGCTAATACTTTATAAAACCACCTTGGAATAACACCTCATTTCCTGCTCTCGGTTGAATCTGTATCAAGGGAAGTATATGCCATTTGAATTAGTTTAGCATTATTTGACCTTGCAGACATAGTCGGAACACATGCGTATATACACACTCACACACCGTTTTGGGTCCATGCTTCGGCGTACCATATGGCTGTAAATGATCAAAGATCCTATACTTGACTTTGAGATTTCTCTAGAGGGAAACAGCTCCGCGTTGGGGAGGAATTCACATTAAAAAAGTCTCCAGCTGAATCTAATTGCTCCCCAGCTCCTCTCATTTCTTTAAGATGGAGCTCCTGCCATGCTGCGTGTGTGTGTGTGTGTGTGTGAGAAAGAGAAAAAAAGAAAGTGGGAGTGGGGGGCTGAGGAATATTGGGCCTATGGTATGGTGGATATTACATCCCTTAATAAAAGGTGGATGCCACAGGCACACATGGGGCTTGGCAGAAAAAAATGGAAAGAGAGGAAAGTATTCTTCACTTTTAAGATGACTTTGTCTGCTGTCTGGAAGACGGACCTGCCTGGAAAAACAATTAAATAAAAGCTGGTGACAACATCAGACATCGGACTGAAACCTTTGATGGAAGAATGATTAATTAATTGATTGTGGAACAAACCAGTGCAAAGATAAGACAGTGGGGTTTTAAAAAAGTAATGCTGTTATTTATCCCACCAAGGGGCAAATAAAAGAGGATTTTTATCTTTAGAATCATACTGACTGACAAGTTTAGATAATGAATTCAATAATCTTGCAGATGAAATGGTGCTGCGGCCCTGACTCGCTGCCGACTTTGGACTGGAAGTGTTGATGTCCTCTTTTGCATTGACACAGCCATTATTGTAAACCAGAGCACAAGGACTTCTGAGACAAAGTGTTTTCATTTGGGTAGAGACATTTGACTTTAGTGGAACACACAGAGCCACTTCAATGCTGGTGTTTGATCAGTTTTTTCAAATCAAATGACAACAACGTAACAACTAAAGAAAGGCCTGCATTTTTGTTTTTTTTGCAGAGAGCCAGGAAAGATGTAAAATTACAGGAAATGTTGAAAGGAATTCATATTTTAGGTATGAACTTAAGGAAGGTTGTATTTCTGCAAAAAGCCGAATGGAACAGAGCATGTTTGATCATTAGCACGTGTGGTTGTAATTGTCTCTGCAAAGACTACAAACACAAAAACATCAGACAGTCACTCCACACAGATGAATATTCCATTCGACAATTCACATGTTTATCTTTTCTGGTTGATTCGGGTTAAAGGCTGCTCTAGTCATTTGACAGAAAAATGCACAGGGAGCCTTTATATCCTGATTCCATGTGTCGGCACATGTAAACACCAGGCCTTGTTAAATCACATGTGCATGTAACTGCAGAAATTAGCTGCTATCAGATCAAATTTTCATGTTAGCCTGAGATGTACTTTGAATTGAGTGCTAATTAGCAAATATTAGCATATTACACACACACACACACACACACACACACACACACACACACACACACACACACACACACACACACACACACACACACACACACACACACACACACACACACACACACACACACACACACACACACACACACACACACACACACACACAAAGATGTTGATCATGGTTACCGTGCCTTGTAAACATCAAGGTGCTTCAATTGGCTGCAATACTGCAATTCGGATTTGGCTCACAGCACGGCTCACAGCACAGCCTCAGAAGGAGCTAAGGGGCCTCAGAGAGCAGACTTCAAATTTTGCAACTCATATGATGATAGCTCTCATTTTATCTTTAGTCTTGATAAATGCATCATGACAGTGACCATCACGTCACAGAGGAACATGTGCTTGCCTGTGTGTCATTGGCCGACACATTGCTGCTGCAATTTATATGGACAGTCTCATTCTGAACCTCGCCTTAGTCTTGTTTTATGTGTTTATTCCCAAAAAGTGAAGCCAAAGTATTTTGATCACCACCTATTGGCTGGCTGTTGTATAGGTCATCATTCCTGGCTATCCATGTTAATATATGGCACATGGGCCAAAATAAAAAGTTAAATAAAATGTTGCTCTGTTATGTAGTCCACACGCATGTAGGTATAAGTATACATTTTTTGGTTTGAATTATTTTATGGTATGAAATGAGTAGAAACATCATGATTAACGGCTGAGACTGACTCACAATTGGCTGAGCATGTGTATCGGAAAGGCTGAAATTAATATCGACATATAGCCAAACATGTTTTTTTCAATAATAGTTAGCAAAGAATATTTTATACCTTTCTGTAACACTGCCAATTGTTTATATAATATATGTAACAGAGTCATATATACAGTATATATTTGTAATATGTCATGTTCTGTGTAAATAGATATTACCTGACATGTCAGGTCTCCATATAAATACTGTATGTGGAATGGCTGAGACTTTGGAGTTCACGGAAAATGAACACAGGGGTAGAAAAAACTTGGTCGTAAATCTTCCACATCTATGGAGGCCAAGGCATGTCAGATATTTACACAGATACAACATATCATGAATGTATATTTGTATATGTTTTACATTTTTACTTCATGGGAGAGGTATGTGACATTGCAATCATACAAATGTACGTGTTTTTTCCTCTGTTATTGCATTTGTACGTTTACTTGCCAGCTTAAAGTTATTTGTCCTGTTTAATGTATGTGGCGGCTCAACTTATGAACAAATGTTCTGGAGGATTTTGTTATTTGCCTCTGTTAGTAGAAAAAACAGGAAAGATCCTTTGCTCCCTTTTCATAATAGAATAATTCACACAATACTAAACTCCACTGTTACATTTGCAGTGTTTAACAATCCTGACAAACAGCATGTGTGAAGAGAGATATTTACTGACCTTTAACTCATCTGCGTTTCCTGATAACTGATATGAAATCTACAAAAAACTGCTCCCACTCACGCATGTTGCCGACACTCTGTAATTATTACCTAATTAGGTTTTGATAAACAATTGCAAATATCTGAAATATGCTACATGAATGTTGTGCGTGCTGCATTTAAAACCCATTGTCAGGAATGTAATGAGGCAGAACCGCATTTTACAAATGCTCGCCTGAGACACACAAACAGACGCATGCTGCAGATAAAAGGAAAAGAAAACACACACCGGTGAGGATCCTGTGTGTCGAGCCTGCCAAGAGCTCACCCATAATTAGGTGGTGATGTAGTGGCTTTTGTTCTCTCTGATTAATTATCAGTAGCTTTTAAGACTGTATGGAAACAGCCAATTAACTTCATCCAGGTTCTCATTCAATTACTCGGGTGTTAGATGCGAAAGGTCAGCAGAGGTTGGGCTCGGTTCTGTAGGAGTCAAGAGTACAGAAAAGGAAAGGCACTTTTCAGGCCTGTGAAAGGACGGGCAGACACTTTGTTAATCCACTTAACACGCCGTGGTGTTGCCCCCATTTTCCACTCAATCTGCCTGTGACATCAATAATAGAGCGTTTGAAAAACAAGCCAAGGCAACGTGGTGATATGCGGAGCACAGGAATTTATTCAGTTAAGTGACACGCTGTCAAAGAAAATTCAGCGCTTTTTATTTTGAAGGTAACTTAAAAGCCATTTGTCCGCCTTGAACTAAATTGTCGTCCGCAGCCGCCAATTCCACATGTCCGGCACTTCTGAAAACATCAATTAATTCTGCAGTGTAAAACAAAAGGAGCAAGTGAACAGACTTTTCATTTTATTCAGTTAATTTTGTGTCCTGTCAGAAACTATTATGCTGCAGAATCCTCAGACCGAGCGGACGAGAGACTCTTTGCTTTCAGCTGCAGAGTTAATTAGATGAGATTTACTGGAGGAAGGTTGATTGTGGCAGACCAAGATGATCAGACCGCTGTCAGGGTCAGCCATGGTGTTATTTACGGAAGAAAAGTGTGTGCATTCAGATGCCTGGGAGTGTGTGTGTGTGTGTGTGTGTGTGTGTGTGTGTGTGTGTGTGTGTGTGTGTGTGTGTGTGTGTGTGTGTGTGCCTGGCCGCATCGCGCTCCAGGCCCTTCATTACCTCCTCTTCCCAATCACAGGGTGGATTTATGGTCACCGCAGAGATGCTGTGAAAGCCCCATAGTGAGGTAGTTAGGTGCTCCAGCACACCCACAGCCAGACACATCACCTTTATGGTCAGTGCTGTCCTATTCTCACATCAGAGCCAGCCAGAGTGGGCCTGGAAATGCTCGAGATCCAACAGCTTTAATTAAAGTCTCCCAGCCGGAGTTGGAGATGAATAATTTGAGGACTATTTATATTTCTGAGTTACATTTTCTGCGGAGGAAGCATGACATGGAGTCCAGCTGCGAGAGCTGGTTCTTCAAGGATTACACACGGCACTGGAGTCTAATGTTAATCTGAAAGAGCTGAATGTGCTGTATTGCAAATAGAAAAGAAATAGACACGGTGCCTCCCTTGATAGTCAAGGACTTTAAAGCACTCTGCTGCTGCTGCTGCTCCTGCTGTGTGTGTTATTTATAGAAGGTCCAAAAATAAAGATACAGACGCCCTGCAGTATGGCGACCAGTATATCTGGTAAATAAAGGCACTTTGAGTTAATTGGCCTTATTGAGCCACATCGATTGGGTTGAAATTGGCTTGTAAGGTTTACAGGGTCGCGAGGAAGTCCTCCCAAACCACGTGTTCATCAATTACAGTGTGTGTACAATAATTGTACCTTATTGATCTCTGCTTCATCTACTCTGTTGGCATCCCTAAGTGTTTTCTGATGCAAGACTTTCTCTTACCCCCCCTCCCTCTGTGTCTACCTCTCTCTCAAATGCTTTGGCATTAGCCTGTCGTTGCCACCTCAGCCCACACTGCGCCATCGCTGTGCCGTTTGGCTGGTGAGACATCCAGCCACCAAATATGGAGGTCAGATATAGGTGGGAACATTCATATAAAGAATAATTCAGCTCAAGCAACAAAATCAATGCCATCAAAATATAAATCGGCAAAATCAGTAGTTACCTAACTACATTCAAAAGCACTTACATCGTAATATCTAATTAAACTATTATATATAAACATTCATGACACGATTGGATTATCACTGCTACAATTGGTTGTACTAATGTTGGGTTATTTTGAACAATTATAGTAGGAGATGATTTCACATGTAAAATCATGATGTGTAAAATAACTAGTTATGGTAAAGGTCTAATTTAAATACAATTTATCTACTATTTAGAAAAGGGAATACTCAAGTATTCACATCAGCTAGTGCTCTGTTATTGCTGACCTGTTTTCTCCTCCATTACATTTCATTGTTCCATTTAAGCTGCATATTATGAAACTGAACTGAACTGTGTAGAAAATACTTGTAAAATGTACTGATTTAAATTCTGCCTATGTGACGACAGTGTCATTTACATAACACATCTCATCACATTAAATCAAAAGTCATGAAGTAGGCTAATGCGGAGAAAAATGCAAGAAATCAATTTCAGAGAATGGAAGTAGTTTACTTTTACTTTTAGTCACTTAAATTTTTTATGTGCAGTAATGCATTCGGTACGTTTGAGACAAACTGGTTTGTACAAAGTGTTTGTAAAAATGACGAGAGAAAAGTTTTATTGAATTTTCCACATGGCTACAACAATCAGAGTTGGGGCAAGAAGGCTGAGACACAGTGAATCATAACAAAATGGGGACATAAAGGCATTTTTACTATTTCACTGGGAACGAAAGGCAGTGGAAGCAGTTGAGGGGAAAATGAAAATGAGAATTTCATTCAGAAGAGAGCACGCCTTTGCCAAGCCCTAACAGTCCCCTTATGAAACCACATTTAAATCCACTATATCCAGATTTTTATTTGGATCTACACTAAATTGCACACACTCATAAATATCATTCCCCTAAACATGTCAGATTGTTTTTTTATCAAGATCCATGAATTGTACTCTGAGTTGAAAAATGCCCTGTGTCACAATGTTAATGTGAAAAAACCTTCCTGGATCCGCTCCCTGACCAGAAACTGCACTCGAAATGTAATAGGTTCATTCCTGACATATCCTTCCACTAAATTTCATGGCAATCTGTGCAGTAGTTTTTTTTGTAATGCCGCTTAGAAACAAACTAATAGACAGACAGACAAGCAAGCAGTCAGAAATGAAAACATCACCTCCATGGCAGAGGTAAAATTAGAACTTGTTTTGTCTAGTCCATACGCTTTGTCAGTGGCTTCTTTGAAATGGCCTTGCTTGTCAAATTGCCATTTTCAGAAATTAGCAGACACAGCCATTTCTCCAGAGAGGTATTTTTCACCATGATTGAAGCATTGTAACCACCAGGTAATACCCTGAGTGGTCTGTAGAGTAAGGGGGATTATCAAACCGGGATATAGAGTTAGATTTAAAGTGAGATCCCACTCATCTCAAATGAAAATTGGCTGCCATATATGCTCGGTGACAATGTCACTTTTTGTCTCTTGCTTCCACAATCCACAGCCACAGACTCCTCTTTTATCCCGTGAGGTGAAAATCACACATTAGTATTCAAATGGTTCCCACAAATCTCCCTCACACACGGGGCGGGGATGATCGAATGATCCTCGACGAATATTCTAAAATCACCTACTCAGCATCTCACATATCGGCCCTGCCACCTGGTAGATGTCAGGAAGTGAAAGGGAGACAGTGAGACGGAGAGAGAAAGGAAGGGGGGGGGCAGTCATCAGATAAAAAAAGTAGGGATGGACGGTGCTGAATGGATTTTTAACACTATATTATGAAGACATATCTCCTCTTCTCCATTCACGCCCCACATGCACTGACACACATGCTCTCTCCGCACACTATCCTCCCCATGGCGTTATCTGCCTCCCTCTTTATAACTCGCACACAAAGCGTTCAGCGCAGAGCCGTGCAGATGTTCTCTCTCCCACAGGCGGCCCGAACACACCCTCACATTTCAACAAACTGGCGCTATTAACATACTTTGCTGTAATTGAATTAAGGAGCAGTTTAAACTGGGTATATAATCAAATCCAAACTGCATTTGACACTTCATCACTGAGTTTTTACTCTGCAAACACGCTCAGTGATTATGTATCTTTGTCTTAATGGGCAAAAGTCGACTTATTGTGTGTTCTACCTGCAGAGAGCTGAGCACCATTCGATGTTTAATCATAAATACACAGGAAAGTCAGGGACATGATACAAGCGGGGCAGGCACTTGGCAATGCCAAGCTGGATAAAATATAATCTTCCCACGAATGAAAATGATCAACAGTCACAAAAAGCATCCAGCGTAGAAATGTGTAGATCCTCAGACAGAGATCTTTTAATTGCTTCGATATCCAGTCCCCAAACACAGCCTGTGTGGACGAAAACACAATCAACAAACGCTGTATCTTCTTTTCAGACTCAACTGAACAACTAATTTTGATGAAATTGCACTTAATCAACATCCAGTTTTTTGCTCTCGTCGTGCTGCAGGAGCATTGTTAATTTGCTTGTTGAAAACGCAGTGTGGTCGCTCAGTATTGCTGGCTCAGCACAGACAGGCACCGGCCACTAATGAGGTCATCAGGAGGGGTCTTCCTGTTTGTTAATTTGGATCCCCTTTCTCTTTGCATTACAGCAGCTTGGATTTAGTCGGAAAAAAGGAGGACATGTAGTGCAGGGTCTTTTGTATGTACACAGGGAAGCTGATGGCCAGTGGGAGACGAGTGGTAATCACTCAAACATTTTACTTGGACAAAATTACAAATAAATAGACAAAAATGTAAAAGTAAAAGTACCACATTAACTTTCATCTTGAGAAAAAGTTAATAAGTAGCTGCTTTTAAACATTCGAAGCTTCGCCTCCCGTTCACTTCCGAGCTGTATGAGCGAGGTGGCAAATGAATCATTTGCTTCCTGTAGCTGCTGCAGGAGATGGGGTCTTATGTTACCCCTACCGTCCCCTCTGATTGAATCAATTAATCAATTCCAGTTTATTTATTCATTACTTTTACAAATATAAATATGTTACAATTTCCATTGGGGAGTAGAAAGTACAGATATTTGCTGATACGTGTAGCGGAGTAAATGTGAAAAGTACAACAAAAAAAATCGACTTAAGTTAAGTACAGATGCAAGTAAAATGAATTTAAGTCCAGTAATGAAGTAAATGCACTTTGTTTCATCCCACCACTCGAGACCACAGCAGAAGAAGTGGCCCTTCCCGGTGCACTGTTTAAAACCGCCCTTTCGGTTATGAGCCCTGCTCTGCTCTTATGATTCCATCGTAGAGGCAGCCTTTACTCTGTGGCATTGACTAATGGATAGCCTCTGCTGCTCTGCAAAGTGTAGGCTGCTTGCATGATGTGCTTCAGCAGGCCTAAAAATGAGAAAGGTGAAGAACTCACAAAGGAGGCCGTGTGAAATCAGACAGGACGAGTCCCAGCTACAGCCCCGCGGACTGAATCTGAGAGCATTGGAATGCTCGTGTTGACTGTAGCACAAAATCTGCTCCCTGTGTTTGTGTTACTTGATACCTTTTAGAGAGAGGCTAACCAGCAGGCAGCATCTCCTGATCCATCTGTGCACCAGCACACCTGCCACTGCATGTTGCCCGAGTGAAGCTGGACCCAGGGCCTCTGGATGCGCTGTGAGGGCACGACAGAGCCATGAACAACATTTATTCTTGTCTGCGGAGAAATTATAATCATGGCGAAGTATCTCAGTCGTGCCACGGTTGACTTGACCTCCGCTCTGTCTAATAAGGCAAAGAGCTGCCCTGACAGCAGCCCCCATCACTTCCACTTTGTTTGTACAACATTGCCCCCTATAGTTAGTTTCTGGTGTATCTCCCCAGGTCCCCCTTGATGGGTGCTTTGGGGGGGGGGTCCAAGTCAGAGGACAATGCTGCATCGCAATATATATATTACTATATATTTATATATATATTAGTATATATGGAGTAATTTTCCACTTAATGCTCCCAGCAAATTGACCACAGATGCACCTCACCTGTATAAGCCATGGTACCCTGTTCCATTCGAGGGAAAACACTGGGGGATCCTGGGCCGTTGGTGTAGGCAGAGTCTCAGAACCACAGGGAGATGTGGAGGACCGAGACGGACAGGAACCTGAACCAGAGGGTACCACACTGGAGAGAGGACACAGAGACAACGTCATTGTAAAGACACGTGTCCTCCTGCACTCCTCTGATATCTGTCACTGTATTCCATTAATGAATGGGCTTTGATCAATGTATCTATGTGAGGACTAAATAGATCCAGGCCTAACCTGATCATCCATGGACATATATTTGCGCACGTGAGGGAGATCAGACGCTTCGGTGAAGATTAGTGAACGTGGGGATAATGTTTCGTGGGGCGGCTGCGCCCTCTTGCGGCAGGAAGTTGTCGTTATATTCAGGGTTTCCGTCTCCGGCAGACATATTGCTTACAGGAGCAAATTCTGGAAAAGCCTGAAGAGTGGAAAGGATTTAAAATTGACTCAAATTTCCACGACTCGACCTAAGCGAACTACACAGGATACGATGGGTAAGATGTCCGACGACTCGAGGGTACAGACCCACGCTGTTGTGAGATGGAGCCGTGTCGTCGGGAGGAGAGATTATGAAATCATCCTCTCACTGTTGTTTAGCTAGGTAGCTAACTCGTTAGCTGGGCAGGTCGTTGCTACGTAGTAGTAGCATCATGTGTCTCTGTTTCACTTTAGTGTCCTTTTTTGTATAAACTATCACCAGAGCAGTGTTTGTATCAGGTGGAAATTGAGGTATACTGTCCTAATTCAAACCCGAGAGAGCCAGTGCTATTTGTTAGCTAACTTGAGGGAAACTTGGCTAACAGCTAGCGTTAGCACGACGCTACATCACAATCTATTCATGGTGAGACATACGGGGAGACACCCGATAGCTTAGGTTTAAAGTTGTTGTCTTCTATGTCATAATATTAGCTTGCGTATCAGCAACTGCAGCCTTATATTCACCTGCCACTTCATGTCTTTACAACATAGGTGTGGATGTTGGTAACGTTGGCTTGCTAGTTAGCTAGTGCTAATGCTCCGCTAGTTATTTCCAACGTTGCGAGGCTGTTTGCCCTCCGATGACCTACACGATATAAAATCATGGTTTAAAGTGCTTTAAACCAACACTTATAAGATGACACTGTTATAATTGTATGGACCGGACACAGATTTAAGTGCGCATGGCGGCTAGTGCTAACGTTAGCCTAGCTGCGTTAGCTCTGTCATTTAGCCTCCTCCACACCCGTAGAAGTACAATACAAAGTTAACAAAATCATGCCTGTGTTCTTTATTATTGCTGTTTGGGATATTTTAACCGTCAAGTGGAAATAACCGAGCCAGTACATTCCACACCAACGGATGAATTAAACACTCGCTCGCTTTTATGCGTGTGCAATAACAGAAGCATCTGACAGCCCTATAGAAGCCTGCGTGTACATGTGACACCAGGGGTGCCGGCGTTTTCCAGACTATTCCCTCACATGATTAAGCTCGTCATTTTTTCCACAAGTGTCAAAAACCCTCCTGCTTAAATATACATGTCAAATGGAAATATGTCATGTTTATAAAACAGAGCTGCATCACAAACCTCTGATCATTCTAATTTATTTTCGTAGCAGGAGTCATGTTCCTCCTCCTCCAGCCTCCTCTAGTTGCTTTAATACCGGTAAAGTGTGTTAGAGGTGAACTACTGTTTGGTGGTCATCTTGTCATCGGATCACTAAATCAAAGCTTTGGGTTGGTTCGACACACTCAAACACACGAACTTAGACATTCACTTTCAGATTTATTCGCACATGCAGGCATAGCTTTTGTGTTTTCTGCCACCACTCTACAGCAAAGGGGATTTAATTCCATTCATGATGTTGCAGCCAACATCCGTGACTGAAACGTCTGTGTGAGTAGATACTGTTGCTCCCTTAAACAGACAGGACTCCGTCTATTGTTTGGCAACTTTATTATCCCTGGTGCTGTGTTTTATTTTAGCCGTCCTTTTCACCCAGCAGCCGGACTCAACACATCCATGCAACGTCAACACTGTGTAGCATCTCTGCTGTAAAGGAGCAAAAGTTCAAATATTCCTAGGTCAATGCCGTTAGGGTCTCGTCGGAAGTGCCAGCGTAGACACAGGCCTTCAGCAGGGCTATTTCTATGCCCAAAGAGTCAGTGCAGCAGCTAATCTAGCTAACACTTTACAGTAACAGCAGTATCCAACTGCAACCTGTGCTCGTGTGACCATCCACGCCCTG